>NC_035434.2:39893785-40193785 GCF_002127325.2 Helianthus annuus | reverse complement strand
TCCATGTAGCATGATGCGTGGACTAGTAACTCAGTTCAGGTAGCAACTCAGTTCAGGCGCGCGCACAGGTTTGCAGCGGAAACAAAACAGCTGGTTGGACTTGGTCAAACTAGCTGTTTCAACTTGTTTAATTCTGTCATGAATGAATATGACAGTTTCGTTGACCATATAAATTCCATTTTAATATAATTAAATCATGTTTATTACAAGATTTATTGCCTCGTTAATTAGAGAATTAAAGGCAATGAATGTTTCAATTTTGTGAATATGTATATATATGAACCTTGGGTTCATATTTGATATATATGAAAGATACGAGATGAGAGGATCTCATGTAAACCATTAGAAACATTCACTACATAATTTTAGAGGAGTACTCTAAAATAAATACTTCTTTTCTTTATTTTCCAAAACATCAAACTATACCCGGTGTAATCTCGGGCATGAGAGCCATCTCCGGCAGTACAACTACTGCTTCGGTTGTTGTATCGTGGAAACAGACCGTCTGAGGGAGGTGCGGAATTTGTTTTAAGGGCCCCGTGTCAAACATGATCCTCAACCAAAACCTTCATCTTTTTGTATGTTCTTTGTTGCAGTTCATAAGGTGCGGTTGAAACTTTTCTAAGACGTCGACTTGAATCAAGATTGGTACAATTAAATTGTATTTTATATTCGTTTATTTATTTTGTAACCGGTATTTTACTAGAAGAATTTCCCACAAATAACGAGAGTCTCGTTATTATATATTTTGTAATGTATTTTATTGAAAACGTGAACCTAGTTCCTACAACTTTTACTTTAAAGTTTTATTTTCTATATCTCTTTATATTTTCACATAATCGTCTAAATTATGTAAATTAGTGTTATTAAATCCGTACGCTGCGCGGTGGGTGGGTATCATTTCGTTTAATTACGGTACTGACACTCGTTATAGCAACCAATAGAGAGAAAAATTATGATATGACCAAAAATATACCAACACGGCGGGAATTTCATCGGTATCGGTTTGTTTTGTTACGTCACCTACACTCGTTACAGCAACCCATAGAGAAAAAAAATCTTGATATGATCAAAAAATACTGACACGTAAATTACATCGATGAAAAACAAACGCAAGTTACATAAGATATATAAAAGAACCACATAACACATGTAAAAAACCACTAAATAACACATATAAAAAAACCTTTAAAACAAATATACTGTTCATTCACTTTATCTATTATTAAAAATCATTATATGACCAAAAATATACCAACACCAAGGGCGCAACTTTGAAGGGGCCGGGAGAGGCGTCCGACCCCCCGAACTTTTTGCTCAGTAGTGTTATTATGTATGTACGTTTCGTATATAACTTTTTTGGTATATACGTTTTTGACCCCCCGGTTTATGATATTTTTGGGTATAATTTTAGGTCCTGTGACTTCCGACTCACCGGTCGGAAATCTCAAGCTTCGCCACTGACCAACACGGCAGGAATTTGATCGGTATCGGTGTGTTTTGTTAGGTCACATACACTCATTACAGCAACCCATAGAGGAAAAAAAATCTTGATATGATCAAAAAATACTAACACGTAAATTACATTGATGAAAAACAAACGCAATGCTACATAAGATATATAAAAGAAACACATAATACATGTAAAAAACCACTAAATAACACATATAAAAAAACCTTAAAAAAATATGTTGTTCATTCACTTTATCTATTATTAGTATATAAAAAAAATTACTGTTCATTCACTTTATCTATTATTAGTATACAATTATTAGTATACAATGGTATAAATGGTCCTTCATCTTTTATTTAAACACCTTCAGTCCTTTAAATTTTAACATTTTTTGTTTCTTTAACATTATAGTTTATGGGCTTTGCTTTTATAGTATTCAGATTTTTCAGGACGTAGTCTACTGTTACTACGTCCTTTTTATCTACCTTTTTATATTGGGTATCTGTTTGTTGTTGTCATCACGCGTTTTACACATGCTGGATCCCACCGTAACACACGGGTGTGAAAACCAGCTTGTTATAACAAGAAACTCAAAAGAATCTCAATCGGTTCTTTCTAATATTATAAGTGGATCAGTAACTTTGTTATGTGGTTTGTTTAAGGATAAGCATATTTTTAATATATTACACTGGTCGTTTGTATTCTTTGAATTTTTTAGATTTTCATTAATTCATCATATTAAAAATCTCAAGTGTAAATGCTCTTATCTCATTCCCCAATGTTTTTTTTTTTCCTTTTGATTTTGTATTTGATTTTGTATTTGAATTTTTGAGATTTTCATTAATTCATCCTATTAAAAATCTCAAAATGCTCTTATCTTATTCCTCAATGTTTTTTTTTTTCGTTTTGATTTATTTAAATAATTTTACTTCCAGTTTCTACCTCAAGAACTAAGAACTTTTTGCGAATTCTAAGTGAATTAATTTTACATAAATTTCAAAAGGTTATACCTAATTTACCTTGACACCGACTAGACCTACCCTACTTAATATTGGTGATCCACATAACCACGACTTTGGGACACCAAACAGACACACACAAACAAAATCTACTAGATACCCCCACACACATGAAGCCATACACATTAGAGACCACCCACCATATTTATGGAACACCACACATGCACAAAGATGAACATAGTAGGCAACTTAAAGTGAAACAACACATGATATAGGAAGGAACCATGAGCGGTGCTTAGGTAAAGGGGCTAGAGGTTGATGTGATTGGCGATCTGATTTTATTTGTGTGTACAATCTTAAGAGCACTTACAATCCCACAGATGGGCTTCACATCAGCTTGCATTGAACCTACTCCCTCGCCCACCCCCGGCCGAGGCACATTTTTCCCTGAGGGCCCTAAACTTTTATATTATATATATATATATATATATATATATATATATATATATATATATATATATATATATATATATATATATATAAAGTATGGGTTACGATTTAGAGAAAACGAGGGAACATGTGAGAACGGTGAGAACGGTTATAGATCGTCAAATCAAAATAATCTATGTACTAGATTGGCGCGGTGGCGTTATTGTAAATAACACCAATTCTATTAAGTGGACGCGCTTCATTAAGGGTAAAAGGGTCTTTTACCAACAAAAAATGATAACACGCCATTAAAAAAAATAAAACGCCATTAAATACAAAACGCCAAAAATAAGTGATAAAACGCGTTGGAGATTTGATGTGCTAAAAAGTAGTTTAATAAAAATAACTAAATAACCCAATTCTAGACTCTAGGTAATACTCTAGACTCACTAAGACACACTAAACTACTAACCGGCAAGTGTACCGATCGACTCTAGTATAGCTAATGTAAGTCCGGATATCGAACCACGAGACTCTAATTAATTGCGCTATTAACCTTATCTAGACTGACTTTGACACGACCCTTAACTATTTTTATGTTTTAAGGGGGGGGGGGGTGTTCTAAAAATCCTAAGAATGCAATTGAAATTAACTAAATTAATTAACTAAATTAACTACACGAAATACTTTGGACTTTACTCAGATGACGGAAACACTACCTAGACTGGAATCCTGATTGCTTTTAGTTATGATTATATTTGGAAGTTGTTTACTATGGAACCGGGATCATAAAGTTCTCACCTTTCGGGAAATCTAAAGGACTCATAACCCTTCTCAAAAGCACGCTATGACACCATAGAGGTTGTTTAGATTACCGGTTTTTAGACTCTTTTTCAAGATACCTAATGGATTTGTGAAAGTATCCTACGAGGCTCACTCCCTGTCGAGATCTAAACCAAGGATAGACTTGTTTTCTCAATTAGACTTGCTAGACATTAGCCAATAGGTTTACTCCTAACGAAGCTCCTACCTTTCAGTTTAATGACTTAGACCTAGCAATAACCTCGCACCTTTCAACTATTGACGATTAGTAGAACACTTGATTTTATGAGATTACCGAATATTACTTCTAAAGTTAGTTGCGCAATTTCACCCTAAAGACTAAAGATTTATTATGTGATATAGACATTCATCAAAATCTAAAACCCTAGCATGACTCTATTATGTGATAAAGACTGTCACCAAGAATCATACGAAACAATAATCAATATTCAAACAATATCAAGCAGGTATATACATCTAACCGATAGAACAAGTCGCCTACAGTTCATAAATAATCCATAGAATTCATAAATCCATAATAAAAATCAAAACTTTAGCAATCATTCATCCAATCTAGGTAGTTAAATAAGTTTAGCCAATCAAAGTCATTGAAAACATCAAAACAAAGTATAATCATGAACACGAAACATGACGGCGAAAGAGAGACGAAAGTAAAGACACCCGAATGGCAAATATGCAACCAGGATGATTCCCAAGCTTCATATCTTCAACCGGTAGCTCCACGAACTCGAAAACGCTCCAAGAGATTTCTAAACGAAAACGAAACTAAAACTAACTAAAAATCGCATAAAACGAACAAGAATAATAGATGTATTTTACAATACATCAAATATCCCCACACTTATCATTTTTTTGTCCCTGAGAAAGAGTTGTGCAAATGGAATCAGAATCAAGTTAATGTTCGGGCACAAAAGCTAGTTTATTTTATTAAAATTAACACCCGTGTTAACCGCGATTGCAAGTATTTCAATCCTCTTAAACTCAAACCAGGTTCTAAGCCCTTATCACGTATATTTAAATTAAGTTCGGTCAACTCACCTAGGGTCTCACACTAGAATTAGCCGATTCACCTAGTCCCGCCTCAAGCTTATAGAACAAAAGGAATAACCACTGGGCTATTTCCTAACCATTTTATACCATCATCAAGAGAATTTAAAATCAAATCTTTTGTCGCACCCTGACTTTTGCGTAAGCGTGATTATGGTGTGACTTTCTTAATATCATTGCATTCAATCATAACAACAACTATATGATAAAACCATAGTTTTGTCATCCATTAAATATGTTTAAAACATAACAACATTGTCTTAAAACGTAGACTTCAAATTCAAGTTTTACAAACCATTCAAATTGTTTATGAGTTCACTAAGGACTCATCAAAAGATATTAACTAAAACCAAGGTTTGGAAGACGTGTCTCGTCCAGGAATAAGACACACTGACCAACCCACGGACCATGGATGACATCTTTATTCCTAACGCATCATAAAACTTCCAACGCTTGCCAGATCCACTTACTAATTCCCTGAAATACATGTAGTTTGAAAACATCAACAAAAAGTTGAGCGAGTTCATGTGTTTGTTTGTGTGTATGTGTAAACCTTTGAATGTATGTCTGTATGTACGTAAATCCTGGTATGAAAGCTACAAGGAAAACAGATCACCAATGGTTTGCAAAGCCATTGATATGTGTGAAGTGATATAGAAAAACTCAAACCTAGCAGATTTGTCTCCGGGAATAAGACATCGTCACCACATGGGCCACCCTGGTCCGCGCCCACACCCAAATAGATCTACTACTCATGTCCCTCTGTCCTACAATGAGGATTAATGGCCTTAAGTGTTGTACCCACCACTCACATGATCAAGTAGTACCCTTCCTTAGCTAACCATACAATGTATAAAACGTTTGTAAACAGTTGTAACATGTATTCCACCCCCGAAGTTATAAAACTGAAAACAGTTAAAAGAGAAGGGAGATATGAACTCACAGTCTTGCGTCTTCGGGTCACCGTAACTCAAAGCTCCTTCGGTGTACACGACTACCTACAACGTACTAATGTCTATCAGACAAACGGGCCGTGCCTTGGTTTGTCTTTGAGTTATGTTTCTTCCATTCCCTTTGGTATTATTCCAAGTTATATAATTATTGTCAAGATAATTAATATTTTAACTTAAATTATATTTGTCACATTTTGGAATAATTGTTAAACAATATATATTAACTTAATACTTTCCAAGTATTGATACTTATATTTCCTTCCCAAGTATGGAGGTATCTTATACATGTGTATTCGCATTCTTGTGTTTGTATATTTTGCCATGTATTGTTCCGGTGTGTATTTATATGTGCGAGAATACGTATCCTTATTGTATTCATTAAGTATCCCATAGTTAATTTCACATTTATCATTCCGGAATATTATCTTTAATAAATATTCAATATATATTTCCAAAATATATTTTAGGGAATATTACTTAGAAAAATTATTTATAATTTTTCTCTTGGCAAAATATTTGTAGTTCCAAAATAATATATTTTCAAGTCTAACTTTAGAAAATATATATAAACTTATTTTTATCCAAAAATAATGTATTTCAAGTTTACTCAAGAATATATATATTTTTCCAAAAATAATATATTTTCTAATAATTCCAAGGAAAATATATGTGTTTATATTTGTCAAAAATGCTGTATTTTTCCTTTGTCAAAATATTATATAACTTTGTGATAATTATAGAAATCATATTTTCGTTTCCTTGAATCCAAAATATTATTTACCAAAATATACTTATGAATTTAGTTCCGGAATATTTTGTAAGTTACATTTCTTGTTCGGTTTCGCTAATATTTTGTGTGTAACTTGTATATTTATTCCTTGATATTTGGTAATATTTTGGATTCTAATCCTTTTGATGTGTTATATTATTTCAAGTCCTAAAATAATATAACTATTACACAAAGTATACAAATATTCACACATATGTGTCTTCAATGTATATATATTCTAAATATATATATTTAGCCACTTTTATTTATAAAAACCAACCACAAATATTTGTATTTTTTGTAACCGAAAATTATGGCAAAGTTTATGAAACCATCTATTGTTGAAAATACACTTGTAAGTGTATGTTTATAAATATTTTTCTATGTGTTTATATTTTTAGAAAATTTTGCCATAGTTTCCCCTAAAAATGGAGATTTCCATGCTTTCGAGCATATCATTTTCTTTTGTAAAATCATCACAATCAATCCACAATCAACACTAAACAACTTACACTTACCAATCTTGTTAAAATCATGCTTATTCCACTACTTCATGAACTTGAAAGTTTATGAAAACTTGTAGTAACTTGGTAAGGTGTTTAGTGAGTTTAGTTTCCCTTTAAAGTGTGATTGTTTATATGAAAACATCATTCTTGAAAGACTTAGATGTTTACAACTTGTAATCATGTTTTACAAAAATGTTTATTTGTGAAATTTTCTTGTTACACAAGTGTTTCTACACTTGTTTATCCACCAAAAATAGTGTTTGTTTATGTAAGAACCAAGTTTTAACGAAACTTATATTTTTAACCCAGTTTCTTTAAAAATCATCCATAAAATTTCTAGATCTACAAGTATCACAACTTACTTTGATCATTATTTTACAAGAAAACAATTTGTATTTCAAGTTCATGACTACATAAGGATGACCTATTGATTTCTTAACATAATCATCCTCTCATCTTGCCATATCATGTTTTTAATCATGATCTAGCAAGATCATAAGATGGCCTACATCATTTAAACAAGCTAACAACAATCATCAAGTATAACAACACATAAATAGCATGATTTCTTCATGATTTCTTATAGTTTTAAGCTTATGTTCATGTTTCTTTCTTGTGATTCTTTAGTGTTCTTGTTATTTTTGATTATGATTCATCATTAACCACTAAAAATAGATGTAAAATAGAGTGTACAAGGATCTTACCACTAGCTCAAGACTATGGATGAATCAAGTGAAGAAAATGAGTGGATAAAAGCAAATAGAGAAGGTCCTTCAAGATCCAAAGCCACCAAGCTTCCTTGTATTGACTCTAACACTCTTGTATGATCTTGGAATGGATGAAGATGAAGTAATGAAAGTGATGGTGGTGGTGCCTATGTTCAGCCGAGAGTGAGAGCAAGAGAGGGAGGAAGATGAGTGTGAAGTGTGTGTGAGATAATGAACTCAAGATCTTCCACCATACCATACTTATAACCATCATAATGTTAATCCCTTGTTTAATATGTTGCAAAAAGTAAAAACAAGATCTAATTTAATAAAGAAATAAAATCTTGGAGGTATGGGGGTGAGGCATGGCCGTCCATAGGTGGGGGGGGGGGTATAGGTGTAGGTTTAACCCTTTAGTTGCAAAGTAGTTCAAATCCAAGTGTTCGTTACGTGTTTTAGTTATTAGATATTTTTAGGAGGTGTTATGATTTTCGGGGATCATAACTAGCTTGGAAACATTAAAACATTGCTTCTAGTGTAAATTTGATGTTTCGGGTAGGGTCCGGTTGTTCGGTTAGATACTGATTCGTTAAAGTGCTAAACCTTGCAATTTAGTGTGCTTTATGTATCTTTTTGTGACACTTTTAATTCCTGACACTTAGGAAAGCATTCAGGGCCATTTAACCAAGTTTCAGCATAAAATTAGATTGTTAAAATGCTGATTTTTGCTGAATTTTGCTAAATTCAGCACTTTGGGTGAGTTTTAGTCACTTTCCGGCACTTAAACTATCATCTAGAAAAGCAGTTTTGTGATCCTTACTTCCCTACACTCTATGCTAGTGTAGTACTTAGTTTCTGACTCATATTGGGTCTCAAAACACTGTCTGTCACTGAACTCCGTTAGCATTTTCCCGGTTTGTCTGTTAACTGTGCTAACTGTGTTTCGCGCATCATTTGAGTCAATAAAGTTCTCATGCAATCAATGATATGTAATTTGCAACATGTGATGCACATGTGTGTATAAAGTAATAATCAGAAAGCAGTTCAAGTCATTAATTGTCATTCAACACAGTCATTAAGCATTGATCAAGATTAATTAGTTGTATGGATACCTGGATTTTTTACGGTTGTCACATTCTCCCCCTATTAAGCAAATTTCGTCCCGAAATTTTAAGCTTTACTATTAGCAGCAGGGGTGTTGGGAAATAAGTGCGAGTATTTTTTTTCATGCGGTCCTCACGCTCCCAAGTAAACTCTGGGCCGTGATGCGCGTTCCATCGAACCTTAACAAGTTTAACACTACCCCTTCTAGCCTTGTTGACTTTCCAATCCGTGACCTCAACGGGTTCTTCTGTAAAGTGGAGTGTGTCGTCAATGTGAATTTCATCGGCAGGAATAACCACCGTTTCCTGTGTTGGACTCTTCTTCTGATTAGATACATGGAATGTATCATGTACACCATTAAGTTCCGCAGGTAGATCCAACTTGTAAGCCACAAGACCAATCCTTTCCAGGATTTTGAACGGTCCAATAAATCATGGGTTTTACTTTCCACGCTTCCCAAAGCGTGCCACACCTTTCCACGATGAGACTTTCAACAATATCATATCTCCCACTTCAAACTCCAAAGGTTTCCTTCTTTGGTCCGCATAGCTCTTTTTTCGATCACGAGCCGCCTTAATGCGCTCCCGGATCTTCATGATCTTATCTGTCTTTTCTTGAACCAACTCGGGAGCAACTAGTTGTCTATCGCCCGCATCTGCCCAGCATACCGGCGATCGACACTTTCGTCCGTAAAGAGCTTCAAACGTTGCAGCTTGTATACTTGTATGGTAGCTGTTGTTATAGGAAAACTCAACCAAAGGTAGGTGAGCGTCCCAACTGCCACCCAAGTCCATTACACAAGCTCGCAACATGTCTTCAAGCATCTGAATTATTCTCTCGCTCTGACCATCCGTCTGTGGATGAAAAGCAGTACTCAAATTTAGTTGAGAACCAAACGCTTCCTAGAAAGATTGCCAAATCCTTGCCACAAATCTTCCGTCTCTGTCAGAAATAATCGAGATAGGCACTCCATGACGTGCTACTATCTCCCTTAGGTACAGCTCAGCTAGCTTACCAGTGTTATCCTTTTCCCTGATCGGCAAAAAGTGCGCATATTTTGTCAGACGGTCTACGATTACCCAAATCGTATCATTACCTCTGGGTGTCTTTGGTAACTTTGTTATAAAATCCATTGAGATCTGCTCCCACTTCCATATGGGTATCTCGGGTTGCTGCAGCAGTCCTGAAGGCTTCTGATATTCGGCTTTTACTTTGGCACAGGTTAAGCACTTTCCAACATAAGTTGCAACCTCACCTTTCAATCTCGGCCACCAGTATAAATCCTTCAAATCTTGGTACATCTTGTCCGATCCTGGGTGGATCGAGTACCTTGATTTATGAGCTTCATCAAAAATCACGTCTCTAAGACCACCAAAGAGGGGAACCCAAATTCGTCCCATGAAACACAATGTTCCTTCCTCATTGGGTACCAACTGTTTCTCCATCCCACGGAGATATTCATCCACAAGATTCTCCTTCTTAAGATCTTCTCTCTACGTAGCACGAATACGCAATGAGAGGTCTGTTTGTATAATCATCTCCAAAGCCCTAACCCTTATGGGCTTAATCATCTCTTTTCGACTTAAGGCGTCTGCCACCACATTCGCCTTTCCTGGGTGATACTTGATCTCACAATCATAATCATTTAACAACTTAACCCATCGTCGCTGTCTCATATTAAGCTCCTTCTGATCAAATATATGTTGTAGGCTCTTGTGATCTGTAAAGATCGTGCATCGGGTGCCATACAGATAATGTCGCCAAATCTTTAATGCAAACACCACTGCACCTAATTCCAAATCATGTGTGGTGTAGTTCTTCTCATGAACCTTTAACTGGCGCGAAGCATATGTGATAACCTTCTGTCGCTGCATCAACACGCAACTTAATCCCTGACGTGAGGCGTCATAGTACACCACGAATTCATTGGTGCCTTCGGGTAGGCATAAGATAGGTGCATCGCAAAACTTGTTCTTAAGCAGCTGAAAAGCTTCTTCTTGTTTATCTCCCCATTCGTACTTCTTATCCTTTTGAGTAAGGGAGGTCAACGGTTGAGCGATTATCGAAAAATCCTCAATGAATCTGCGATAATACCCAGCTAAACCTAGAAACTGATGGATCTCGGTTGGCGTCTTCGGAGTTTCCCAATTTTTAATCTCCTCGATCTTGGTGGGATCCACATGAATTCCATTCTCGTTTACCACGTGACCATGGAACTGAACCTCACGCAACCAGAACTCGCACTTTGAGAACTCTTCGTATAATTTTTCTTTCTTGAGCAGCTCTAAGATGGCTCTAAGGTGTTGCTCATGCTCTTCCTTCATCCTTGAATAAATCAAAATATCGTCGATAAATACGATTACGAATTTATCGAGATATGGCTTGCAAACTCTATTCATCAAATCCATAAATACTGTTGGTGCGTTTGTCAACCCAAACGACATTACTAGAAACTCGTAATGTCCATAACGAGTTCTAAAGGCACTCTTCGGAATACTCTCCTCTTCAATTCGCAGCTGGTGATAACCTGATCGAAGATTGATCTTGGAGTAGTAACTTGAACCTTGAAGTTGATCGAAGAGATCATCAATTCTCGGCAAAGGATACCGATTCTTGATGGTTAACTTGTTTAGCTCTTGGTAGTAGATACACATGTGAAAACTTTCGTCCTTCTTCTTGACAAATAGTACCGGAGCTCCCCAAGGCTAAGCTTGGTCTAATGAATCCCTTGTCCAAAAGCTCTTGAAGTTGCGTCGACAATTCTTGCATTTCTGAGGGTGCAAGTCGATTAGGTGCCTTAGCTACAGGCACGGCGCCTGGAACTAATTCAATGTGGAATTCGACTTGTCTTTGCGGCGGCAATCCTGGCAAGTCTTCAGGGAAGACCTCGGGATATTCCCTTACAACGGGGATATCTTCGAGCTTCGGCTCTTCGACCTCTTTATCCACAACGTGCGCCAAGAAGGCAACACATCCTTTCTGCAAACACTTTCGGGCCTTCAAACAACTGATAATCCTTAGAGGCGTATGCACTACAATCGTCTCTCCATTCGCCATCTGGATGCGAATGATCTTCTCGTGGCATACGATCTCAGCTCGGTTACTTGATAACCAATCCATTCCAACTACTACATCAAAGCTTCCCAACTCGACTGGCAGAAGATCAAGCGTAACTACGTTCGGATCTTGGCGAGCTTCCCTAGCTCCAATGTTGAAGACTCTCCCCTGAGCTTGGTTGTTCTTTGGGCAATCTTTCTTGAAATGCCCAACGTCACCACAGCTAAATCAACCTTGTCTGTTTCCTGTACCGCCCAGATTGTTGTTTGCCCCACGATTTCCACTACCAGCTTGGTTTCCAAATCTACCACGATTTTCATTTCCTCCCTGGTTGTTTCTATTACCATCGCCATTTCCACCACGGTTTCCATTGCCATTTCCTCTCTGGCCACCATTCCCACGACCAGTACCAACCCAACACGTCTCCTTCGAATGACCATTCTTTCCACAAGTTTCGCACTTCCTAACTCTACACTGGCCGGCATGATGATACCGACATGCATTACATTTGGGCAAGGTGCCCAAGTATCCTTTTCCTTTGATCTCATCACCAGCAGCAGCACCAGTAGCAGCAACTTGTGCTTCAACTGGCGGGTTAGCGTCCCTACGCTTGTTGGCATTGCTCGCACGAGTACCCTTCTTGAAGTTGGAGAATTTTCGCTTGTTCTCTCCAGACGACTCGACATGAGTCTCTTTCTTCTTTCCATCAGAGATTGAAAACTTGTTCAGCCTAATCGCTTCTTCCGTCAATGCCACGCCCAAATCAATAGCCTCAGTGATCATTGAAGGCTTTGACGTCGTCACCATGCTCATGATTTGGGGTGCAAATCCCCAAATAAAATGCTCGATTCGCTTGAACTCCGGGTCAACCATGTAGGGAACAACGCGAGATAAGTCGTGGAATCTTTGCACATACTCGGCAATCTTTGGACCATCCATCTTAAGATTCCAAAACTCGGTTTCCAATTTCTGGATCTCAGCCCTTGAACAGTACTTCTTGCGCATGAGTTCTTTCATCTCGTCCCAAGTCATAGCATACGCAGCTTCCTCTCCCAAAGTCTGAACTTGGAGGTTCCACCATGATAGAGCTCCGTCTAGGAAAAGTCCAGAAATGTAGGTGACCTGGTGCTCCGGCGCACACTTGCTCATTCTCAGCACAGAATCAGTTTTCTCAACCCATCTAACGAAAGCTACAGCACCTCCAGTGCCGTCGAAATTCAGAGGCTTGCAGTCAAGGAACTGCTTGTAGGTACAACCTGTACAAGCAACATCATTCACAGAAAGCATTAGCGAACGCACATGGGATATCCAAATGTAACGTAATGTGTCTTTATTGACTTAAACATTACCATGAGGTGGGTTATTTATTGAGGTACCTCCGCTGTGTTCAGAGCGCAAGGCCTCGTGCTGTGCTATTGCTTGTGAAATCCGTTCTTGTAGTTCAGCCTCTGTTGTGGGTAAGTGGTTGTTTCTTCGTGGAGGCATCTTCTAAAGAAGATTGTATAGGTCAGGTCTTATGCATATAATAAGTATGTAGTACGTGTACGTGTACGTAATAGCATTTATCAACGCAAGTAAGCATATAACATCACATTCATATTACCAATGTATAATTCAACAATGTATATAATGAGAATGTTGCGATTGAGCTTTCATAAATTATTGACCACAAATACAGTTACATGTTCTACAAATGCATCGTATCACATCAAAAGGGACTACAGGGTCACACCACCCTTGTCCAAAATGTCTATCAGTCTACACAGTCACATACTCAAAAAGCAGTCTCTAAAAGGCTTTGCAAGTTAGGCTCAATAGCGACACTCTCATCAAAAGCAAGCTACCTACATAAGACCAAAACCGGCTATGCTGATGGCGGTGGAGGAGGAGGTGGAGGAACAAAAAGCAAGCTGCGCACATGCGTGAGCTCCTCCTCAAGATCATAAACGTGACGCAACAGATAACTGATCTACTGCTCCATGGTGAGAAATCGAAAATCAAAATCTAGATAAGGTAAAAAAGGAGCAGGTGGAGTCGCAAAAGGTGACGGACATGAACAAGGTGGAGGACGTGGAGTCCTCTCAAGCTCCATAACTCTACGACACAGGATCTCCTGCTAAAGCTGCAGTGACAAAAGTAGCTCATCCCTCGTGTAACCAATAAAGTGGGAGGGATGGTATGGATCAGAAACTGGTATAGTGTTCGGCGGAAACCATATGAGTGGCTCGCCTAGCGGTGCAGAAGTAAAATGAGCAGTAGGTGTATACTGAGGCATGTGAGGAAAAGCTGCTGACACGTGTGGAACATGGCTAGGCTGCTGGCTAGACGGGCCTTCCCCTGGACGGGGTGCGGGAATGTCCTGCAAGAAAGTGACAGGCAGGTCGGTGCGGTGAACATCGGACACAATCGGGTGAAAAGGGGCATCATCAACAGGTGCAGGTGCGTGTGGGGGAGTAACGGGCTCAACAAAAGGGGGACATCATCATCATCTATCCACCCATTGCTGGTGAAAGCGTATCGAGGGTCTGTCTGACCGGCAAAAGCAGCAGTGTCAGCGGGTGCAGGAATCGGGTCTGGTATGAGCGGTGCAACATTAGGTGTGCCAAGTGGTACAGGATCAAGATCAGGCAAAGGCTCAGGAGCAAGTGCCTGCTCGGGATCAGCGGGTGCATCAGTAGGCTGATCGACAGGAATAAAATCATGCTCAAGTCCAGGCTCAACATCATGCGGGGGATCGGTGCAGCCGACATGGTTGTGTCGTCATCAGTATCAGGGGCGTAACGTCGCAGTCCCACTGCATGCAAGGCGGTGGATGACACAGACTCGAAAGAATCTGGAACAGAATGATCAGAGGAAACATCAATGATAGGAATCTCAACGAGTGGAACAACAATGACATCATCACCTAAAACTCCATCACCCTGGGCATCATTAGGGGGACCATCAATGAAAAGATCGGCATCATCATCAGACAAGTCATCAAAAGGCAAATCCTTGAGAGGAAAGGCCGCAAGAGGCAAAGGGGCGAGGATCGGAGCCACGACGTGCTCACCATCAGGATGTCCGAGGATGAGATGGTCCTGGTCAGGAATAGGAACAAGAAAGGGATCCTCGTCGGGGAAACCATTAGCATGCGGTACATCATCGCCAAAGTCAGGCAGCGCAAAAGGCTGAAAATCGTCGTCGTCATCTGATATCATCTCCTGGTCACTCTCGGTGTCGGAGGTAAAGATCTCCGGCTCTGGGATAATCTCATCGTCAGAAACAATGGCCATGGGGTCGACAGTATCAGACAGTCCACTCTCAGACGAAGACATAGTGTCTGTAACAAAATAATCACAACATATGCACATATATCAACAATCATCAATAAGCATGTAATTAATAACAATGTATTCACGTATCCATCCTAGTCTTCCCGGACTATCCCACCCAGCCTCTCAGACTGAACTTCCTAGTCTCTCAGAATAAACCTCCCAATTTCTCAAACTGAACTACCCAGTCTCTCAGACTAAACCATAAACATAACCCTTGAAATGTGTTTCGTGTCTTTTGTTTGTTAAAATGTTTGTTTCTTGGATCTGGGTGTTTCGTGTATGCAATGAAAGTATGTTGTGAAAACATTTTCGTGAGAGCCCTAATGATTGTAGTCTAGACTCGAGAAGGAATCCTAGTTCGCTACAATCAAAGCTCTGATACCAAGCTGTCACACTCTGACTTTTACGGAAGCGTGATTATGGTGTGACTTTCTTAATATCATTGCATTCAATCATAACAACAACTATATGATAAAACCATAGTTTGGTCATCCATTAAATAGGTTTAAAACATAACAACATTGTCTTAAAACGTAGACTTCAAATTCAAGTTTTACAAACCATTCAAATTATTTATGAGTTCACTAAGGACTCATCAAAAGATATTAACTAAAACCAAGGTTTGGAAGACGTGTCTCGTCCAGGAATAAGACACACTGACCAACCCACAGACCATGGATGACATCTTTATTCCTAACGCAGCATAAAACTTCCAACGCCTGCCTGATCCACTTACTAATTCCCTGAAATACATGTAGTTTGAAAACATCAACAAAAAGTTGAGCGAGTTCATGTGTTTGTTTGTGTGTATGTGTAAACCTTTGAATATATATGTTTATATTTGTCAAAAATGCTGTATTTTTCCTTTGTCAAAATATGATATAACTTTATGATAATCATAGAAATCAAATTTTCGTTTCCTTGTGTCCAAAAAATTACTTACCAAAATATACTTGTGAATTTAGTTCCGGAATATTTTGTAAGTTACATTTCTTGTTCGGTTTCGCTAATATTTTGCGTGTAACTTGTATATTTATTCCTTGATACTTTGGTAATATTTTGGATTGTAATCCTTGGTATTTTGATGTGTTATATTATTTCAAGTCCTAAAATGATATAACTGTTACACAAAGTATACAAATATTCACACATATGTGTCTTCAATGTATATATATTCTAAATATATATATTTAGCCACTTTTATTTATAAAAACCAACCTCCAATATTTGTATTTTTTGTAACCAAAAATTATGGCAAAGTTTATGAAACCATCTATTGTTGAAAATACACTTGTAAGTGTATGTTTATAAATATTTTTCTAAGTGTTTATATTTTTAGAAAATTTTGCCATAGTTTCCCCTAAAAATGGAGGTTTCCATGCTTTCGAGCATATCATTTTCTTTTGTAAAATCATCACAATCAATCCACAATCAACACTAAACAACTTACACATACCAATCTTGTCAAAATCATGCTTATTCCACTACTTCATGAACTTGAAAGTTTATGAAAACTTGTAGTAACTTGTTAGGGTGTTTAGTGAGTTTAGTTACCCTTTAAAGTGTGGTTGTTTATAAAAAAAAAACATCATTCTTGAAAGACTTAGATGTTTACAACTTGTAATCATGTTTTACAAAAATGTTTCTTTGTGAAATTTTCTTGTTACACAAGTGTTTCTACACTTGTTTATCCTCCAAAAATAGTGGTTGTTCATGTAAGAACCAAGTTTTAACGAAACTTATATTTTTAACCCGGTTTCTTTAACAATCATCCATAAAATTTCTAGATCTACAAGTATCACAACTTACTTTGATCATCATTTTACAAGAAAACAATTTATATTTCAAGTTCATGACTACATAAGGATGATCTATTGATTTCTTAACATAATCATCCTCTCATCTTGCCATATCATGTTTTTAATCATGATCTAGTAAGATCATATGATGGCCTACATCATTTACACAAGCTAACAACAATCGTCAAGTATAACAACACATAAATAGCATGATTTCTTCGTGATTTCTTATAGTTTTAAGCTTATGTTCATGTTTCTTTCTTGTGATTCTTTAGTGTTCTTGTTATTTTGATCATGATTCATCATTAACCACTAAAAATAGATGTAAAATAGAGTGTACAAGGATCTTACCACTAGCTCAAGGCTAGGGATGAATCAAGTGAAGAAAATGAGTGGATAAAAGCAAATAAAGAAGGTCCTTCAAGATCCATAGCCACCAAGCTTCCTTGTATGGACTCTAACACCCTTTTATGATCTTAGAATGGATGAAGATGAAGGAATGAAAGTGATGGTGCTGGTGCCTATGTTCGGCCGAGAGTGAGAGCAAGAGAGGGAGGAATATGAGTGTGAAGTGTGTGTGAGATAATGAACTCTAGATCTTCCACCATACCGTACTTATAACCATCATAATGTTAATCCCCTGTGTAATATGTTGCAAAAAGTAAAAACAAGATCTAATTTAATAAAGAAATAAAATCTTGGAAGTATGGGGGTGAGGTGATGCGCATGTGGTGTGATATATTTTTATGTATATTTTTAGCCCTTTTTAACCACTTTAGTCAAGTTTTAAATTTATAAACCATGATATTTACTAACACTAAACACACATATGGGCAAGTGCACCCATCGTGAGCGTAGTATAGTGTTGGTAAGATACCGAGGTCATCCAAGGACACAAGAGCTTTTAATACCGGTTTATCCTCAACGTCTAATCAAATCAAAATTTTAGAAAAAGGTTTAAACATGAAAAATAAAAACTAAAATGCTGAAAATAAAAATAAAATAAAAACAGATAGACAAGATGAATCACTTGGATCCGACTCGCCTTTAGTGTAACCTTTGATTATTTCCACACTTTTGCACTTTTTAAGAGATTATATTAGTTATTGTAGTAGGCCCCTCTTTTGAAGGTGACGTTACCCTCAACCCAGTAGTTTGAGTCAGCAAGGATACAATCCGAAAGGGTTGGATTATTGAAAGATAATTAATTAAGTTATTAATGCATAATGTGGTAGGCCTCTCTTTTGAAGGTGATGTTACCCTCGGCTAAGTAGTTTGAGTCAGCAGGGATACAATCCTAAGTAGCCGGTTAATATATTAATAGTAGTTTACATATGAGGGGATCAAGAAATTCGGACCCCCGCCATCCAATACCAGTGGGTATTGAAGGAGATCCTACTAAGCTTGACCCAGGTCCTTGCAGGATCTATACACTGAACAAGGCAAGACTCTTACCAAACCATTCCCTTGACCCCCGACCAGGTAGCCAACATATCTGTAGGAACGTTTTCTGACCCGAATTAGTCGATCAGAAGAGTTTTTGCTTGATACAAAAGGCGGAAACAATCGTATCAAGTCAATTCAGCTAGATATACACTTTAAACTGTCTTTTGATTGATTTGACAAAGATTTACAGCAAGTCGACACTTCGGCAGCAGTTCGGTACTCAAGCCGGAAAGTTACAAATAACAAGACACGACCACTATATATAGGCAACCTAATTTCGCACGGAATACCCCAAGCGAAATTACATTCACACAAAATCAGTTTTCGTGCGAAATAACCAGTTTGTTATTTCATGCGAAATTACCTTCAAACCCATATTTGACAGTTTTCTCATACTGCGTGCCCTGATCTATCTATACAAATACAAGACTCGATACAAGACGAAGTCGACAGACGTATGCACCAACAGACTCCCCCTCGGATGTTGGCGAAGTCTTCAGTGTCGAGTCTTCAATCTTAAGTCTTTATCAGTCTTCTTGAACTCTTTTGGAGTATCTAACAATGTAAAACATCCTCAATCTCTATCTTCTCTTTTCATTTCCAGGATCTCGACCTGGCTCTTCCATCACTCTAATTCTCTTGATCAGATCTTTTGATTCCTTAAGTTCATCAGCATTAGCAGCTTGCGTGAACACATCTTCCAGGAATAGAATCTGGCTCTTAACATCTATAGACTCCCCCTATCAATAATCTAGAATCAGGATCATGACCTAGCACACAATCTGCTTTACGAATCGAAACCTGGCTCTCTCTAAACACAAGCTCCTCAGGAATCGAAAACCTGCTTACCTGCATATCCTCTACCTCACAATAAATTTCACAAATTTATGTTCTCTGCTTACCACTTGTTAAAAGATGAATCTAACAGATGAATTAAAACCACTTGCTGGTATTAATCAATTAATGATTTTACAATTTTAATCTCTGATGAACCACTTGAAGAAATAAAATGATTTAACATTTAAAAACTACTGATGACCACTTGTATGCAAAACATTCAAAATCTTTTCTCATTATACACCGACTCCTCTTCATGAATTGTTCATCATGTTTAGCACTTGGAATTTTGAAAATCAAATTTTCATCATTAGTTGTCGAAAATCTTTTTGGATTTTTCAAAATTTATGCTAAAACACACTAAAAACTTTTTGGATTTTTGATTATAATGAAATACAGTAAACAGATATTTACAGACAATATTTTTGTGAGTTTGTGTAAGAGGATCATATCAGTTTTTGAGACAAATCACTAACACCGTTAAGCTTTAAACATTTTAAGTTCTAAACGATTCACTTAGATTGTCAGTATACTGATCCACTTAAATTTTCACACAAAGTTCAATTGTTTCGAGAAACGAGATTAGTGTTTTAAGAACTTAAACTTATTCGCGTGTACCACTTCAGAATATACTCCCGTATCCACACTTCTATATTCAGTCTTACAGGTGAAT
Source organism: Helianthus annuus (assembly GCF_002127325.2). Lineage (NCBI taxonomy): Eukaryota > Viridiplantae > Streptophyta > Magnoliopsida > Asterales > Asteraceae > Helianthus > Helianthus annuus. Next base: position 40,173,886 of record NC_035434.2, on the reverse strand, counting down.
GTACACTAATGATATCTGTAAATGGGTAAATGCGAGACCGTGAGAGCTCAGGCTAGAACTTCCGTTCGTATAAAGAGATGACGACTCGTCTTTAGGTGTGTCCCGTTTAGGGATCTTTTCTTCAACAGCACATGATTAGAATTTTTCAATGTTTCATCATTTTTTGTACTGAGGGCTGGCTTTAAGAGTAAAGCTATGCAAAGCATTATACGAGGACTAGGCTATTGCTCCCGCAAAATCAGAAGTCCTGGTATAATACCCCCGATATCACCACGCACAAAGACCTAGTATGTCAGAAATAGACAATCTTTCAAACAAGATTTCGGGGGTTACCCATATATCCGAGAGATGTTCCCCACGATATAAGTAAGTTTGATTTTATGTTTATATCTCGAAGACAATCTACTGAATGTGTAAAAACCTACTGACATATCCGCAGTGAGACCGTTTATCACATTTTTGACTTTCCAATTCTTTAGCGTCTTGTGATAGTCCACTGATGTACTATCATTTCCTCTTTTATACAGCAAAACTCTTTTTGATTTTATCATGTTTTTGGCTTTTTCAAATTTTCTAATGTTTTTGGATTTTCTGAAATTTCTTACTCCCCCTAAAATTCAAAACCATTTAAAGAAATTTGAAAACAAACTGTACAAGTAAAATGACAACTGTTATTAATTGCTTCAATTCGCCATTCCCTCAGCATAAACAATCAGAACTCCCCCTTACAACAAACTATTTTCCCATTATGATTTCAAAACACTTAAGTTTGTTTTAATCAAAATGGTTTTTCCAGAAAATAAGTTTTGTTGATTTTACCACTTGTAGGTTAGGGGTTACTTCATCACTTTGTTTTTCTCAACCACTTGAAGAATTTAACAATTTTAAGATCTTCCAACAATTACCCCTTGTAGAAAATCAAGTACAACTTAATGTCCCTGATTAACCACTTGAAGATCGAAATATCACAGTTACCAACCTGTGAATTTCTCAAGAAAGATGCCGATTCCTACTCCCCAATTACCAACCTGGGAGTTCCGGCAAGTCAGGTTTTTCAGTTAAAGAGATTCTCCCAAGCCTGACTGACCTTGGGAGATTCCGAGTTACCAACACTCGGTTTCTTTCCTTTCATCTTTTTCTCATAATATTCCTTTACCCCTTTGACTTTCCCATCAATCATTTTACCAAAAATATGTTTCACTTTGGGGTTAAAGGCTTTTTCAACATCAAATTCTTTCTTTTCAGAAAAGAATTGATTTGAAATCTCAACTTTACCAACTTTTTGTTTAAAATTTTCAGCCCTCAATGGTGGAAATTTTGCATCATCCATTGGAGGAACTGATTTTTCACCTTTTGATTCAATTTGTGGCTCCTCTGACTTTGTGGAATCAGATACATCGCCAGAAGATAGCTCCTCTGATTTTGATGAATCAGAATCATCACTAGAACTATCATCAGATTTCTTAACAACCCATTTTTGGTTGTCAAGTTTTGCTTTTCTCTTGTAAAACCTTTTTGAACATTCTCCAACCTCAAATTTTGAGTTTTTGAAAACTATAAAAGGTTTGGTCGGTGGTTCATTTTCAACCATTTTTTCTTTCAGTTTACGAGACACTTCTTGTTTTGAATGAATTGCCGTAGAACAATTCTTGGCAATATGACCAACTATGTTGCATTTAAAACAGGTTCTCATTGCTTTCTTCTGAACAACTTCATTCTTCATTTCATCTTGCTTCTTTGCAAGGAATTCTCTGTTTGTCTGCTTCCAGAATAAGCTTTTATCCTCTTCTTCCGAGCTTGCTCCTGAAACAAATATTGTATTTGTTTTATATGTTTTCTTATTTTTATCATTTTCTGGTGGAATAAATCTAAGACCTTTCTTTTTGAAATTACCGTTATGGTTTGGTTTCTTTTGAAAACCTGAACCAGAACTGTAACCCTTTTTCTTGTTTTCTCTTTGTTGAACTCTTGAGGTGTATTTTTTAGGTTTATCAGTAAGATTTACATCTTTTATTTCAGAAATATTAATTTCTGTTAGTTTGAAAACTTTTTTTATCATTTCAGTTTTAACACCTCTTATTGGAAATTCTTCATCAGAATATAATTTGTCAGAATCATTCAAAGTATAAGCAACTTTGAATGTTTCATCATTCAAATTAGATTTTGATAACAAGAATTCTTTATTGTAAACTCTTTTGCCCTGTTTGTCTTTTGAACTTGAAGTGTTGGACTCAGACTTTGACTCTGATTTTGACTCCTCTGTTTCATCTTTATCCAACACCTGATCCACCACTTTCTTTATTAACTCGGACTCATGATCAGTGTCAGATGATGTAAATGTGACGTCAATGTTTTCTGGCAAGTTAACTGAAGGCTCAGACTCCCACTTTAACTTGGTTGCCTTTTCGACTCTTTCTGAATTTGGATTTCTTGGCGAATATCCATTTCAAGCGAGGGTGGGCACTTGTGTAACTGACACTCTGTTTCTTACCAGAAATCTTCACTTCAGTATCCTTTTTCTTTTCAGAATTCTTTTCTTCAAATGTTTCTTCTTCAAAAGCCTTCATGCCTTCAACGGTTGGATAAATCCTGTCAATGACATAAGAAGTACATGAGTAACTTTTTAACAATCTATTAACTCTTTCTGTTTCAATCCTTTGGGTTTCCAGTTTCTGTTCAAGAACAGCACACTTCTCAATGTAATTGTTGACAACTTTCTGCTTTGTCATGAAAGCTCCTTGAAATGTCTTCATGGTTGTTTCTTGTTCACTGCTTGTTTGATTGTACAGATTCATTGATTTGTTCAGAACATCATAGGACTCTTTCACTCTGTTCATGTTGTGAATCAAAGTAATGTTCTGCTTTTTCACTGCTTCACAGTTCTCACATTTCACAGGAATCTTTTGTGCATCAGCTTCTGCATCAACTTTGAAAGCTGGAACTTCTTTTACTTTTCTTTTGATTACCAGAACTTCTTCATCATCACTGCTGACTGGTGTTTTAATTTTCTTCTTCTTCTTTTTAGCTTTTTCATCATCACTGTCACTCTCCTCCATCATTCTCAAATGCTCTTCCATTCTTCTGGCATAATAATCATCATCATTATCACTATCTTCAACAACTCGAGCAACAAAAGCTTTGTGATTTGGAGTTTTGTTAGGATCATAATCATCCCAACTAAAATTTTCCCAGCTAAATCCTTCTGGTATCTTTTCATCATCTTGATTTATCAGACATGCTTTACCATCAGCCGAAACATATTTGTCTCAACTGAATCCTTTTGATGATTTGTTATCTTCTTGATTCACCATACAAGCTCTCTTTGATGAATCTTCAATCTCCTTCCTGGCATGAGCAGTTTGTGGTTGTTGTTGATATGGTTGTTGAGCAACTTGATGATAAATTTCTTTCCTATAATAATCATTGTTGTTGAACGGATTTTGAGCTCCACTTGCTTCGCGATTCGTGCACTCTCTCTTGAAGTGTCCTTTTTCCCTGCAACGAAAACAAGTAACTTTAGATTTATCAAAATCCTTAGGTAGAAACATTTGCATCACGGAAATCATCTCTTCCTGTAATTTGTTTAAACTTTTCGGCTCTCCCCAACACACTCGCCAAACACCACTTAATATCCATCAATTCCATCTCTTCAGCATCAATCTGATCGTAATTCTCTTTTGTCAGCATTGGATTTCCGATCCTCCCTGCTACTAAACTCCCATATGACTCCAACACAGTTCCCAACAAAGACATGTGACTTTTTGCAACTTCTTCTGAGTAATCCTGATCATTCTCAAGATTCAATACAATGTTGCATTGTAACTTCTTGCCATTCTTGGTTGCTGACAAGTTTGGATCAAATGATGGATATGACGAAAAACTTGTTTTGCTGTTTGATCCTTTAGATGAACCTCCCGATAAACTCTTTGCATTGAATGCAGTTTCAACCTTTAGTGACATGTTCGCCTTATCACTCAATCCACCTTTGTAATAAAGACCGATATCTTGTTCACCATCAAAATCCTTCATTCTTGATATCTTCCTTTGTTCCATTTCTTGAGCTTCAAGCTTTTCAATGAACTTACTCAGTGTTAGATTGCTAAAATCCTTTTTGTTTCTTAACACCATGAGGTATGTGCCCCAAGTTTCATGTGGCAAAGCATCAGCTAGCTTTTCAATCAATTCCTCGTTATCTTTTGTGATGCTCACCCTCTTCATCTTGACTAACAGATTGCAGTATCTTTCAATGATCTGCTTGGTGCTCTCAGTTCTCAAACCACGAAATAAACCAAATTCCTTTTTCAAAAATGATTTCTTATTCTTGATCATTTCTTTACTACCAACAAACTTTGATTTTAATGCTTTCCAGATAGAGTATGCAGTTCAATTGTGTTGCAATAAAACCAAGATATCTTCCTTAACAACTTGATGCAATAAACTAGTCATCATTTTTTCATCTTTGTATTTCTTTTTCTCTTCAGCACTAAGATCTTTTATTGCAATAACCTCCTCATCATCAGTCATTGGTCTAACATATTTCTTCTCAACACATTCCCAAGCATCCATGTAATTAGCTTGCACCCAATTCTCAAATCGTTCTTCCCATCCTTTATACTCCTCGATATTCATGAGCTTTGGCGGTTTTTCCATAGTGCCCGTTTCATTTTCCAACATTGCTTGCTGAGTAATGGTAATCAGAGTAGCAAACACCTTGTAGAATTCCTGTTCCATATTTAGGTTTTCAAAGTTTCACAAAATCAGAATGTTCAAACGAAATCAACTTTCACGCGGAATAAACTTTTTTGATGCGAAATTACCCTGTTCAAACGAAAACAACCTGCAGAACAACTTCAAACGAAATTAGTTCACACGAAATACCTTTTTTTCACACGAAATGACTAATTTCGTGCAGAATCAACAAACGAAATACCACTTAGATGCGAAATAGGCTGATTTCGTATGAAATTCTCACATAAAATACTAATTTCGTGCAAAATCAACAAACTTTTCACACGAAATACTAATTTCGTGCGAAATACTCAACACTTTCAAGCGAAATTAATTACAAAATGTAATTTCGGGCGAAATCAAAGCTCTATTTCGTACGAAATACTGCTGATGTCATCATCTCGAGCTGTTTTTGTCAAATTTGATCAGGTTATAGTCCGATTTTAAGTCTGAAACTTTCAAGGGTTTATTAAAACACTATTGCGCATATAATGTGTGAAATTCAAGTCATTTTTTCCGTGAAAATTTGTTAATTTTGAAAAAGAAGGTGTAGAAATCAGAATTTGAAGCTGAATTGGTATGAACTCTTCCTCCTGTGCTCTGATACCACTTGTAGGAACGTTTTCTGACCCGAATGAGTCGATTAGAAGAGTTTTTGCTTGATACGAAAGGCGGAAACAGACGTATCAAGTTAATTCAGCTAGATATACACTTTAAACTGTCTTTTGATTGATTTGACAAAGATTTACAGCAAGTCGACACTAAGGCAGCAGTTCGGTACTCAAGCCGGAAAGTTACAAATGACAAGACACGACCACTATATATAGGCAGCCTAATTTCGCACGGAATACCCCAAGCGAAATTACATTCACACGAAATCAGATTTCGTGCGAAATCACCAAGTGATTTCGTGCGAAATAACCAGTTTGTTATTTCATGCGAAATTACCTTCAAACCCATATTTGACAGTTTTCTCGTACTGCGTGCCCTGATCTATCTATACAAATACAAGACTCGATACAAGACGAAGTCGGCAGACGTATGCACCAACAATATCTCCATATAGACCATGGAGATATGAATGGTGTAAATATTTTATTTTATATAGACAGTAAAATAACGCCAAGACACCACGGGCAAATGATAAGGAAGACTCACCTTCAACATAAGAAACTAGTTATTAAAGTCATTAATACATAACCAAATAAAAAGTGCGAAAAGATTAAAAATAAAAAGTATTATACTAAATGCTTGTCTTCACCAAGTGATGTAAGAGACTTAGGCAAACATGGCCTTTGATTGTCAAGAACTCTTACGATCAATCTTGGATACCGAGACTGCTACACACACTCTATGATGGATGATGGTGGTGGATGATGGTGTTGTGGTAGTGGTGGAGTGTGGGTGAAGTGGGAGAGAGGTGGTTTGCCAAGGGATGATTTGCAAGTGAGCCAAGCACCCCTATTTATAGCCTGCACAGAAGCCCGGACACGGCCCCGTGTCCACCCATATTCTCTTTCTTCATTTATTGCAGTTTGTCTGCATTAGTTGACCACGCCCCCATGTCCGCTGGGCACGACCCCGTGTGCAGAAGCGTATCTGTACTATCAAGATTTCCCTAGATTATGCGAATCCTAGAGTTGACCACGGCCCCATGTCCGCTGGGCACGCCCCCGTGGTGGGTGATAGAAGCTTCTACAACTTTGTCTTTTATGTAGACACTTGGGCACGCCCCCGTGTTCAGTGAGCACGGGGCGTATTCAGCCTTCTGTTCTCTTGTTTTTGCTTGAGAGGATGCTGTCGAGGGGTCGGGCATGCTTTGTTTATTCCTTTTCCTGTATTTATGTTAGATTTAGTTGCCTTTTTGCTTCTTTTGTTCATTTGAGCTCATTTAATCCTGAAAATACAAAAGGAAGACAAAAGCACACTTTTTCCAACATTAGTACTAAAAAAGGGTTAGTTTTATGTCATAATTGATCTAATTTATATGTTGCATTTTGCACACATCATGAGGCATGGCCGTCCATAGGTGGGGGGTATAGGTGTAGGTTTAACCCTTTAGTTGCAAATTAGTTCAAATCCAAGTGTTCATTACGTGTTTTAGTTATTAGATATTTTTAGGAGGTGTTATGATGTTCGGGGATCATAACTAGCTTGGAAACATTAAAACAATGCTTCTAGTGTAAATTTGATGTTTCGGGTAGGGTCCGGTTGTTCGGTTAGATACTGATTCGTTAAAGTGCTAAACCTTGCAGTTTAGTGTGCTTTATGTATCTTTTTGTGACACTTTTAATTCCCGACACTTAGGAAAGCATTCAAGGATCAAGTTTCAGCATAAAATTAGATTGTTAAAATGTTGATTTTTGCTGAATTTTGCTAAATTCAGCACTTTGGGTGAGTTTTAGGCACATTCCGACACTTAAACTATCACCTAGAAAAGCAATTTTGTGATCCTTACTTCCCTACACTCTATGCTACTGTAGTACTTAGTTTCTGACTCATACTGGGTCTCAAAACACTGTCTGTCTATGTACTGAACTCCGTCAGCATTTTCCCGGTTTGTCTGTTAACTGTGCTAACTGTGTTTCGCGCATCATTTGTGTCAATAAAGTTCTCATGTAATCAATGATATGTCATTTGCAATATGTGATGCACATGTGTGTATAAAGCAATAATCAGAAAGCAGTTCAAGTCATTAATTGTAATTCAACACAGTCATTAGGCATTGATCAAGATTAATTAGTTATACGGATACCTGGATTTTTTACGGTTGTCACATCTTTATTATATTTTTTTTCTTCTTTCTTTTGAGCTTTTTAGACTGTGCATACCTTATCCCAGAGGCATTCCCAATCAGAGTCACCATCCCCAAGAGAGATTACAATAGGCATCAGTATTTTTGCATTAGTATTCAACAATCCCAGTGGTATTCCAAGTCAGAGTCACTATCCCCAACAGAGATTACGTAGGCCTTGCCAATTTTTTCAGTCTAGCTCTTTTTATTTATTATTATTTTTTTATTTCCATTATATGATAAGAAATTCTATCGATCTTAGCTTATAACGGCATTCCTTATACTATTATTGACGTTTTCGGCTTCACTACCTCTCCTAGATGAGAACCCACTAGTAAATCAACAATTACGTATGTTTTTAGCTCAAAGGAACCTAAAACCGGGCCAAGCCTACTCACACATCCCAAATTAGACATAGGCTTAATTTATTTATTCTTATATTATCATTATTTGCAACCCGAACAAAAATCTATTTTTCTATCATTTTCCGCTTTTATTTTGCAAACTTCTTTAATCGAGAGACATTTCAAAATTTTTCAATTTTTTGGGATTTTTTCAATTTTTTAATTTTTTTGTATTTTTATATTTATGACTCGACACTCTAAATTACCGAACTAAACTACGACTCAAATGCTCCATTCCCACACTTAAAATTTGCATTGTCCCTAATGCAAGGATGAAAACACGACTTTAACTACCTAAAATACCAAACGAAAAAAATAAAAATTATACAAGTTATACTAGTCGAACGACTTAGCTGAATATATATGTGAGACTGTCAGTATGCCAGTCATTTCCACATACGCCCTCCAGTCCGAACACGCTCAGAAAACTGTTTCTAATCTCGTACATGCGAATGGAAACGACATCACAATATCGAACCTGTCAACAATACATGAACACACTAAATATAATATATAGATAATAACATATCGAAACCCTACAAAACGTACTACCAAAACCCTCCCAACCCACCAGTTAAATTATCCACAATATTAGGTACAGACCGATAATGAGGATAAAAACAATGAAAAAAGAAAATAACCAAACGAAAGATACTCCATGAAAGCTCCAACTGATGTCTCCTCAATCATCCTCACCCCAGTCCTCTTCATCAACTCCACCAAACCCATTAGAAGGCTGCACGCCCTCCATACTACTCGGCCCTGCCTTAGTCTGCTGTGGCTACCAAGATGGTGGTGGCTGCAAATGAAGACCCCCGAGAATAACCCGCATGCCATCCTCTAGTCTCCTCTGACCAGCCTCGTGACTACGGTGGCTCTCTTCCATCAACTGCCTCACACTCCCAATATACCCATGCAACTGAACGAATCCCGTCTCCATACGGTCGTACGACGAATCAAGTGTCAATGGAACAGGCCGAGGCTGAGCCAGTGGATATCGTCTCCCAGGTAACTCGGCCCTCTGTGGTGGCCTCTGATAACGGGTCGGAACACCCGCCTACAATGTTGATGCTGCCTCAATATCGGGTGGCGGCTGGACCTGTGGACCCTGCTTAATCGTCTCCCACGTGACTGGCTCTGTCAGTGTAACTATACTAGACCTCTGCAACTCCTTTAAACCTATCTAACTCGAGGCTAGTCCCTTACGCATCAACCCCAGCTGGATACCTATTAAATACCCCCAAACTCTCCACTAACTTCGTCACATACGGCCACAGTAAATACTAGCTCCAGTACCTCCTCTCCATGTTCTCTTCATCGACCACGCCAACACACTCGCCACGTTCGCCAGCCTATTCTCAATCATGCACATCAAACAAAATAACTCCACATGATTCACCTTATTCTCACTAGTACCCCGACCGTATAGCATTTCATTCGCGGTCGAAATTCAAAAACATAGTAAGTTTGGGTGACCGTTTGCAAAATAATTCCATTTTAAACTGAACCTTTCCCAGATAGAGATTGAGTACGGGCGAGTAGTTATCTATTTCAAATAAGCAAAACAATGCCCAAATATACTAAAATCGAACCTCACTAGTAACCCCCCCCCCCCCCTTTCCGGCACTTTTAATTGTCCGCAATTAACTCCCGAGTGCCTAAAACAAACCTATATTGAGTCCGAATCATAATATAAAAGCTTTAAAGCGTCAAAAGTTTAATTCAGCTTTCAAAAAGTTGCTTTATTTATCAAACAATTTCAATGGTCACTTAATTTTTGTTCCAAAATCTGAGTTTTAACATCATCAAACCCATCCCCACACTATTTCCTGTCCGAAACAATTAGGATACCACCAACTCATAAACCATACACAAAGAGACGACCTTTTTAGATCCAACCCAACTACAAAAGCATAACCAATGGAACCAAACCAACCCTTCATATATTGTAAACTGCCTAACATTCCAAACCATCCAAGCCGTAACCTCAAGTAAGTCAAAGTAAGATCACTAGCGCCCAACCCAACCATCTGCAACCAGTACTAAGTAAGTAACAACCAACTCAAACCTCCTGCTACCTGTTACTAACCTAAAAACAACCTAACACAGGCAAAAACAGGACCTGACCAATTTCGACACCTACAACTGGAAGACAATACCACTAAAAACTCAAATACAAGGCTCACTTATACAAAATAATTGCAAGAAAACATACCTTGTTGTCGAGTTATACAGAGAACTAAGAGAATCAGCTGTAAACTTGAAAACCCACTTCGAATTTTGTATGAAACGTATGAAAAACGAGTGATTGGGGACCGTATGATGATGATTAGAATGAACCATGGTGTTGATGAGTGATTTTAAGGGGATTTACGTGAGTTATGGGTGAAAGTCGGAGGTGGAATGTGGTGTAATGAGGTCGTCGTCGAGTAGAATTAAGGGAATTAGGTTTTTGTTTTGCAGATTTGGGGAAAAGACAATTGTATACGTGTTTTAAAATTGGGTGGGGCCCGCGACGGATAGAGAAGACTCCTCCGCGGGGCGCGGCACTTAGAAAAGTGTTTTGTGTTTAGTTTATTTTTGGCGGCCCACGACGGATGTTCATGTGGGCTCTGCAGGTCGCCAAAAAGCTATTTTGAACAGAAAGTTTCTCAATTTTGTTGCATGTTTGTGCCTTAGAAAAAATTCCAACTCCTCCCAATTCAAGCCAAACGATTTCCTAACTCATTTTAACCATGAAAACTTACCTGAAACTCGATTTTCTCGTTGATTCTTGCTCCTTGACGGTGATGAATTCCTGCAAAACGTGAAACGACACAAAAACAAAAAACTACGAAAAACAACTATTAGTGACCCGAAAACTACGAAACGACTACAGACACTTAATATACAAAGTCTACACTTGAGATTGCTCTCAAGACTCTAAACGGTGATGTTCTAAAGATCTTCGAGAGAAGTTTCCTCCTTCTCGGTGTTGTCAATCGGCCCTCCTAAGTAGTGCTTTAACCTGTGGCCGTTCACCTTCCAAGATCCCTTACTAACTTCATCGTGTAACTCAACTGCACCATGCGGAAACACCTCCTTCACGACATAAGGTCCCGTCCATTTTGACTTCAACTTTCTGGGAAACAACTTAAACCTCGAATTTTAAAGGAGCACTTTATCACCGACTTTAAACTCCTTCAACCCCTTAAGCCTCCTATCATGCAACGCCTTCGTTTTCTCTTTGATACTCCAAGAACGCTCATGCGCCGAATCTCTAAGGGCTTCTAACTCATGGATTTGGAAAAACCTCTTCCTAGCCGCATGAGAAAGATCTAAGTTCACGGTTTTAAGAGCCCAAAGCGCTCGGTGCTCCAATCCTACCGGAAGATGGCAAGCTTTGCCATAGACTATCATGAACGGTGTAGTACCTAAGAGTGTTTTGTAGGCGGTACGAAATGCCCACAAAGCATCATCGAGTTTATCCAACCAATCCTTACGACTCTTTCCTACTGTTTTCTCTAATATCCTCTTCACTCCCGTATTCACATTCTCAACTTGACCGTTTGTTTGTGGATGGTACGCGGTAGACAAACAGTGAGTAACTCCATATCGCTCCAATGCCTTTTCCATTATGGCATTACAAAAATGTGTCCCTCGGTCGCCAATGAGGGCTTTAGGAATACCGAAACGAGTGAACAACTTCTTTAGGAATCTCACCACCACTCGGGCATCTTTTGTAGGCAAATCTTGAGCTTCAACCCACTTCGAAACGTAGTCGATCGCCACGAGGATGTACCGATTCCCACTAGAAGGGGGAAGAGGTCCCATGAAGTCGATGCCCATACATCAAAGATTTAGAGAACTTGAATAGGATTTTGAGGCATCTCATTCTTGGATGAGATATTGCCGGTACGTTGGCAAGCAGCGCAAGTCCTAACAAATTCTATAGCATCCTCGACTACCGTAGGCCAAAAGAAACCACAATCGAAGATTTTTTGTGCCGTAGTGTGTGCACCATGATGACCTCCCGTCAACCCCTCATGAACATGCCTAAGAATATCTAAACCCTCTTCCCTACTAACACACCTCCTAAGAATACGGTCGCCTCCTATCCTAAGGAGGTAAGGGTCATCCCATAAGTACTTTCTCGCATCTCTAAACAACTTCCTCTTTTGTTGGGCATTCATATCCTTCATGACATACCCGTTTGCAAGATAATTAGCTATATCACTAAACCACAGCAAACCCTCGTTCTCTGCCATAACAAAATCGATGGATTCGTGAGGGAATCTATCTCCTATCGCTTCCTCTCGAATCTCCTCCCTACTAGGATCCTCTAAACGCGAAAGATGGTCTGCCGCGACATTTTTTGCTCCTTTCTTATCCTTAATCTCTATGTCGAATTCGGAGAGAAGTAGAATCCATCGTATGAGACGAGGCTTAGCGTCTTTCTTTTGGAAAAGATAACACAAAGCTGCATAATAGGTGAAAACTATGGTTTTTGAAAGCACAAGGTATGAACGGAACTTATCGAAAGTAAAGACGATGGCTATAAGTTCTTTCTCGGTGGTGGTGTAATTCTCTTGGGCGTCATTGAGGATTTTACTCGCATAGTAGATCAGGTGAAAGTGATTCTCCCGTCTTTGACCCAAGACTGCCCCGACCGCGTAGTCGCTCGCGTCACACATGAGCTCAAAGGGTAAGCTTCAATTGGGGGATACAAGAATGGGCGCACTCACGAGTTTCTCTTTAAGGAAATGGAACGCTTGAAGACACTCCTTATCGAAGACAAAAGGGACGTCCTTCTCAAGGATTCGAGTCATGGGGCGAGTAATCTTGGAAAAATCCTTAATAAAGCACCTATAGAAGCCCGCATGACCTAAGAAACTACGAATGGACTTAACACTAGTCTGTGGAGTAAGCCTACTAATCGTATCTATCTTGGCACGATCTACCTCTATACCGGATCTAGAAATCTTATGCCCTAATACAATCCCCTCCATAACCATGAATTGACACTTCTCCCAATTAAGCATCAACTTCGTCTCAACACACCTCTTCATCATCCTCTCACGATTACCTAAACATTGATGAAACGAATCGCCATAGACTGAGAAATCATCCATAAAGACCTCCATAGAACTCTCAACCATGTCTTGAAAGATGGCAGTCATATATCATTGAAACGTAGCTGGAGCGTTACATAACCCAACTGGCATGCGTCGGTACGCATACATGCCATATGGACATGTAAAGGTCGTCTTCTCTTGGTCTTCCAGCGCGATGGGGATTTGGAAGTAGCCAGAAAAACCATCAAGGAAATAATAGAATTTGTTGATATATTAAAATGATTAATGTGTGTAAATGATATTTGGAATGTGGAGTGATAATGTGTGCAAAATTGAACAACGGAATGGTGCAGCGATCGCGGTGGCTTTCCGGTGGGAACGGTGGAGGTGAAGGTCAGTTAGTGTCAGAATTCTTCACCGGAGAAGACGAAGGCAGGTGTCGGAATTCTTGGTCTATCGCTGGAGAAGCCGACGACAATGGAGAGTAGTTTGGTGTGAATGATTAGGGTGTAAAATGGAATAGGTTAACGAATAGAAGGTTGGTAGTTGACTTGATTAAGTAAAGACATAGGAAATTACCATAATATACCCCCATCATAACCTTTGACCATTGCCAAGATATTTTTGACTTGAACAGCTTTAGATGGCAGAGTCCAAGATTAATGCACTTGGGAATAGACAAGGGGTAAGGCAGTAAAATTTTGAAAATGTGGGGTAATAGTGTTTGTGTCGCAACCCTGACCCCTTCCTCAGGAGGCGGGCGGCCGCGGCCTACTTAGAGATGGTGGTATTGGGGTTTTTCATTTTTTGCCAACGGAAATTTCATCAGGACCGTAGTTAGGAAATATTTTATCAAAGTAAAACACCACATTTTATAATAATAAACATATTGGGATAAAACCCAAGTTTTTGTTACAAACAGGTTTATAGGGATATACCCTATTTTATTGAAATAAAACATCTTCTTTATTTAGGTAACTCATATAGCCACTTTTCCAAGCCTTCAGTGTTGTCCAGCTGGCTTCTAATTGGCTTTCACATTTGTTACCTGAAACACGTTTAAAAAATGTTTGATTGAGAAGTTTGCAAAATGAAGTATTAATAAAACTTTGGTTCACACCAGAGTCAAATAATACTTTAGCAAACACATCATTAACTAAAAATGTACCGGCAATCACGTCTGGAATCATTTTTGCTTCTTCTGCAGTCAGAACAAATGCTCTAGCATTTTTAGTAGTGTTGATGTTCATGGCTGTTGCTAGTTTCGGGAAATTTGACTTAATATGACCTTGTTCTCCACAATTGTAGCATATCCTATTGTTAGGTTTCTTCCTGCAGTCTTCTTCCTTGTGTCAAGATATTTTGCAGAAATTACAGTATATAGAGCATTTTCTAGAATGCTTCCTTTTGCAATACTTGCAATAGGGTGCAGAAGTAGAACCTACATTTTTCCTACGACTCGAATTTCCATAGCGAAATTATTGGGTAAGCTTTTGAGCTAGGTTCTTCCTTTGGTTTTCTTCTTGTGTTTGTACTAGTTCATCAACAGTAGTTCTACAGCTTCTTCTATGGTTTGTGGTCTAGCTGCCTTGACTACATGTCTAATTTCACTGATTAATCCCCAGATGTAACGGGAGATTAATACTGGTTCTGGTGATGCTAGGGTTGGCACTATTCTAGCATATTTAAAGAATGTAGCAGTATAACCCTTGCTGTCTACTCTAGTCATTTTAAGGTTTAAAAATTTATTAGGAAGCAAACATTATCTTATCTTCTTCCGCGCACTTGCTTATTTTTAAGACTGCCTCAGTCTTTTCTATCCAGCGTAGGGCTGCAATGCCTCCTCATTGCCAAATAATTCTATTGGTTTACAGTACCAGAATTCTTTGTAAGAATAACCATAAGACATGATTCTTCTTCTTTTTGGAATTGGCAATTGAAGTAAGGGACCATTGTTTACACTGTGTTCAGGTTTGGTAGGTGGTCGTTTACTTCCACCATTACTTTTATTTTCCGCTTCCTTAACAGTTTTGATAATATATGGCATTGCGTCTATAATTCCTTTTGCCACTATGTGTTGGATGGCACTGTTATCTACTTGATTTCGGTTATTATCGTTATTTGGATTTTCTTGATTCACTTCGTTGTCCATCTGGATTATAAACATTTTCCACGTATTAATATCATAAGACAATATCCAATGCAAACAATCACACAACAAGCATATTGATCAAAATCATCGAACATTGCGACCTTTACTCTATTTTAGATATATGCGTCTAGTACAAACCGTGACTGAAATCTAAAATACAATACTAATATGCATTCGTAGTTATTATCTTTTTTTTAAGATATAAACATATCATATATGTGTATATATATATATATATACATATATTATTATTATTATTATTACTATTAATGGTACGGGTTCATCCAAAACTGCATGTTATGCTCGTCATATTTCCAACTTATCTGTCTCATTCTCTCACTTCCTTCTAATATCTCCTCACCAAAGGTGCGGAGTTCTTGCACATTCTCAGTGCTCATGGGTGGGGCTGGTGCTGGTATTGGGTCAGGAAAATGGGGCATCAGTTCTTCGTGTGGGTAAGGGTTCTCTAGGATTTCCCTGATATCTTGGTCATTATCAAAATATGGGTCCAGAGGGTCAAGGTTTGGATAGGGTGCTACTAGGTTCTGCATAGGTTCCTCTATTGGGTAAAGTTGTTGGTAATCCCTGTAGTCATCAAACCATGGGTCATAGTCTGGAAGATGGGGTGCTGGTACTCTAGGGATGTCAGCTGGGTCAAAGTCAGGCATTGGTATTTGGTCTACTGGGTTTGGCTCAATTTCCATAGGTTGTGTGGGAAATAGTGGTAACGGCTGGGGTGCTATGAGTTGTTCCAAATTCGAGTCTGCAGCTGTGGTAGCTAAGATATGAAAATTTGCTAATCTCCTATTGAGTATATCCTGAGTTTGAACATTCATTTCTCTATTGGCCGCTGCTAAGGCCCACTGTTGCTGAAGTTTTCTCATCCTTTTTCTACGTTCATGAGCTCCTCTGCTGAACCATCATCTTTTCTTGGTAGGGAATGGCTCTTCAAATTGTGCTTTGAATACGAAAATCTCTTCTTCGGTATCAGCCGAATACCCCGAGGGGGTAGGCTGGGAAAAAGTTCCTTCGTCCCTAGGTGAGCTGGACAGTTGACGGTAAGCGTCCGAAGGTCCTTGGTCACTGATACTGTAAACTAACAAATTGTCAAATAACACAAAACAATTAAATACGCACGTAGTTCCGTATATAATTTCCTAACATAACAGATAAAATTTTGGTGTCAGCAGAACATTTCTGTGGCTGAAATCAGTGGCTGTAGCTCTGATACCACCTTCTGTTGCAACCCCCGACCCCTGCCTCGAAAGGCAGGCGGTCGGGGCCTACTCAGAGATGGTTGTATCGGGGTTTATCATTATTTGGCAGCGGAAATTTCATCAGGACCGTAGTTAGGAAATATTTTATCAGAGTAAAACACCACATTTTATAATAATAAACATATTGGGATAAAACCCAAGTTTTTGTTACAAACAGGTTTATAGGGATAAACCCTATTTTATTGAAATAAAACATCTTTTTTAATTAGGTAACTTTTTATAGCCACTTTTCCAAGCCTTCAGTGATGTCAAGCTGGCTTCTAATTGGCTTTCACATTTTTGTTACCTGAGACGCGTTTAAAAACATTTTGTCAGTGGGAAATACTGGTGAGTGAATCCCAATTTAATCAAGAAGAGTTTTATCATTTCACAGTATTGAGAGCGATTACAATGTTTATTCTACACAATACTCATTCAGTACTATCAATCCTGACTGGTGGGTCATATTACTCATTGACTATCTCGTTGTCCAATGGTAACGTGTTCCACATTTTGAATACAAAACCCCAACATACCGGCAGTAATTGAAGAATTACAAAGACTCAATCACTGCTAATCACATTATAAAATATTTAAGGTTTTGTAAAAACAATTGACAAAATCGTTTACAAAAAGGAGATTACTCACATTGCAACTTTAGGGTTTTCCTTTGTGATTTCCTGGTTATTATCTATTAATTAAGCAATGCGCACGCGTTAGTATAATAACCCAAAATTTACATTAGTTATACCCTCCGCGAGACAGAACTCCAACGACTACGTCGGGCAGAGCCTCGACAGCCGTTACGGAGCGCTAGATCAATCGGGCAGCGTATCAAATATGTAACTGGGGGTTATGATACTTACAACGAGGCAGAACTTCGCTATTTTAGTGGGTATAATGCCCGAGTATCACTTATACTATATAGAAATTGAGAGAGAATTGCGAATTATGAACGAGTTGTGACTGAAGGCCGATGCCTTCTATTTATAGTGTCTGATCGACACTTCCTCGCGGCCCGCGAAGGATATAAAAGGGGTCTTCATGCCCCGCGACGTAGGGTGTGTAGGGCCTAGCTTGGTCGACTCACAAGTGTAGGTTTGACAGATGGCATGACACGTGGCACACTAGGGTTTCTCCTAGAGTTTAGTTGTCGCGGCCTGCGTAAACCGAAGACTAAGTCTTCGCGGGCCGCGAGCACCCATTAAATCTTGATTGTTTTTATTTTTTATAAAAATAAAGGTATTTGGGGTTGTTTCTCGTATATGGGGTGTATTTTAGGACGTATAGGGATGTTCTAAATATTTTAGGGGTGTCGAAAATATTTTAGGAGGGTTGTTATAGTTTGCGCCCCCAAACCTCGGGGGTAAAACTGTAGTTTACTCAAACATATATATATAAAAACTAGTTCGAACTGTCGAACCAAAATGTTTTGGCCTATCCGGCCAACCCAACGACTTTCGTCGGTTGGGTTTGCCTTTTTGAAAGCCACAAGTAATCGTTAGATTTTGTTAAAATCAACATCACCGAGTATTGATCATAATGAAACAGTGGATAACCAAGAGAGGTTAATTCACTGGTCTCGTCAAGTAGGGTTAATCCCTTCTTTCCGATGATTGGTGGCTGGATCGTCCACTGATCTGTCTCCTGCACAAGGGAAACACACCGTGACTCGTAACAAGGAGGATGGGGTGGGTGGTGCTCCTTGTAACCAATCTCCGGCGTGAGAATCAGAAATTTACTTAAGAGGCAAAGTGTGTGATAGTAGTAGTAGTGAGAGAGTTGATAAGCGATACCTCAAACCTGGTCCGGGATGGGTATTTATAGCCGAGAAGTGAAGGAGGGTAATTCAGTGGCTAGACTGACAACGCATAACCTCTTGCAGGTGTGTCAGGCTTGTCGTTTACGGTGGTGATGCCACATCCTACTGTGGTGTTAGTCTGTGCGCCAGTGTCGTTTACGTATGGGCTGACAGATGACTGTCGGCAGTGCCACTTGCTGTTTTGGCTACCTTAGTCAAGGTGTCAGTCCCACTTGCATTGTCAGTAGGATGCCTTGGTCCGACGCAGACATTTATGGGATGCGGTGCGAGGCCGCATCGCCATACCTGATGACTATTCTTTCTGCATCCCTTGTCGTGACGGAAATGTTCATAGAGCGCGGTGCTAAGCCGCGTCGCTATGTGCAACAACCATTTTCATACACAAGGTAAATCTCCTCATCACTTGACCGATTGGATTCGACCACTGTGTTCACGCGTGCCCGCACGGACACTGATAAGTTCTTGCCGGTGGGGATTTTCGATAAGGGTAATGGTCACTTGCGGACATGTTGGTGCGAGATCTGGGACCATACCCCTTCAAGTCCCCCCAGTCTAGTGTTGTTTCCTCATGCAAGTTACATGTGGGAGGAATACTAGACTATGAGGTCGAGTGGGTACTGTAGAAGTTGGAGAAGATTCTAGGCCAGACCGATGGCTCCTGCTTCAAGTAAATCAAGCTGGGGATCTGGAAGAGTCGTGTGACGTCTCTTCTGTACCGGTAAGTATTTTCTGTCTGATGCGGAATTCTCAGCCGAGAATTTTGATCTGGTAGTGTGGTCAACCTTTTTCTGATGTCATCAGGTTTGGTTGCCACCGGTTGGTGTGCCGAACCAACCTTTGAGACGGTGACTGAAGATGTCAGTGTACGTGACTCTAGGTGTAACCTCTGCGGATGCGGATGCGGATGCAATGCTTTGAGTGCCTTGCTGGCACTTTATGTTCATCAACTGGACATGTAGCGATGATCCCTGTCTGTGGGGTATTCGTGTTCTTCCAGTTTAGCTCAAGTAACCGCACGTCCTTTGCGGTTACCTTGTTCCTTTATATCAATGGCCATGTTTGGTCGAACAATGTGGGGAATTTTGCGTCATTGTTGGCCGTGTTTGGTCGAACTATGCGAATCGTTCAGATGAACTATGGGCAAATAAACATGGTCATAGGCGCGTTAGTGCCCACCATTGTTTATTCTATGCGGCCCATAGGTGGGCAAACAAAGTCATAAGCAGACTTGTTACCACTGTCGCTTGGCTTATTGCTCAATTAGAGCACCGTGGATGGTTAGGAATCTGGGTGAAACTTGTCCGCATTCGTTCTGTAGCCACTTTCCTTCACGCGGAGTTGTAGGGCAGTTTTCCTTGAAGTAGCTTTGCTCGTCTGTGTGGTGACTTAGTCGTGGCTCTTCTGTAGCTACCGTTCGCGTAGTTACGTTTAGGCGCAGCGACTCATGAGTGTCTGCGGTTTGTAACAGAAGACTCGCTTTAAAAGAGTATTATGCTTGGATGTAGCTCTTGAAGGATCAGGAGTCAGGGTTGCTGACGTGCGGTCGCTCATCATACTTATCCTTTTCCCTATGGAGAAGCTGTTTGCGTCCCCTCTATGGTTGTGAACCAGACACGAGGGATTTGAAGCTTGAAGAAGCTTTAAGGTAATGCGGTTTGGCTGTTCCTGAGAAGCGGTTTTCGCAGTCCAAAGAACAACGCTGGTTCTGAGTATCTGACACACCTGTGCGGGCTTGTGTGTGTCATCTCCGCATATTCCACGTGTGGTAGTGGATATATGAAGGTATTGGTTATCCCCCTTTACATAGTGTAGATATATATTTTTTTCCTTTTTTGAGGGGTATGTAAAAACGATATGCGGTATGGGTTATGGTGCGGAATGCCAGAGAAACCGCATGCCGCTTATTTGAATGTTGTCGTGGTTTTTTTGTTTGTTGTACACGTGGTAGACCGCACGTGTGAGTTGGTAGAAGTTGGTGGGATTTGCCTGGCATGTGCTGAAATGAAAGGACGTTTGCACTGCCCAAGGTAATTAACGCACTGTAGCAGGAGTGTAAAAGTCCATTTTGTCAGGCGCGTGGGCGGCCACGCGCGTGGTAACTGTCAAAGAAACCATCCATGTACACGTGGTGATGCATAACTCGTTCCTTTTTTGCATGACGTTTCGGTTTCTATGATGCATTTATTACGATGAGTATAAAAGGGGAAACCGTTTGGGGTTTCCCCTCACTTGTTCTTAATTTCCAAAACTTTTCCGGTGAGAGAAAGTTTAGTTCCTTCGTCTTCTCCGATAAAACCCTTTGGTTTTCCGGTGAGATTTCTAAGTTTCTGAACTCATCTGACATTTTCTTTCTTCTTCCCAATGGCTGAACCATCAAACCCACATTCTACTTCGGGTGAAAACCCTGAACCATCGTCGCCGGTGGCGGCGGAGGAGGAGGCTGAAGGTCATGCTCCGGGCGAGAATTTGCCGGTTCTTAAATGGTCAAGGTCGTCGTTTGAGGTGCTTATGAGGGATATTCAGATGCCTCAAGAGTATGGGGCCATCTATCCACAAGAAGATGACACCGCCGGTGATGCTCCGACGGGGTATGTCACCATGTTTGCTGAGTTTTTTGGAGTCTGTAATCTCTGGTTGCTGTTGACTGTGTTTGTGGCTGAAGTCTTGGAGTGGTATAAACTCCACATTTCTCAACTCAGTCCTTTTGGGATGATCCGAGTTTAAAACTTCAAGTACACGTTTCGTGCTCTAGGTATAGAACCCACCGTCGGAGATTTCCGGCGGTTTTATCAGTTGTCTGTGTCTATGGGGTTTTACTCTTTTCGTCAACGAGATCATACCCCCAAGCTAATGGTCCCTCCGAAGGGCATGATGAAGTGGAAGACAAAACTCAGCGGATCTCGGGGCTTTGGGAGACCCTGCTACGATGGGTGTTCCCAAACAGCCCGTGCAGAAGATGGGCGACAAGCGGTTTCTCAAACCGAAGAAACCCCGCATGAGCCGGTTGTTGTTCCTCCTTTGGTGCCGTAGGTCGCAGGTGTCTCTCGTACTCGTTTACGCAAATACGACGATTACGTGGTAGTGTCTGACACCCTTGAGGGTTTGGGTGTTCTAGGTGGTGCCGCGGCTGCGGACGGATCATCAGTGGGTGCCAAGCCTGTTGATGATAAGAAGAGGAAAGGAGATACCCCTCTTGCCGGTGATCAAAAAGCTCCTAAGTTGAGAAGAACACGGGGGACCGCGATCCCGAAGGCAACACCTGCGGTTACAACTGGTAAGTTGATAGATTATTGTTACAAGTGTTGTTGTCCCAATTGTAATTGATAGATATTCTTTGTTTTGTGTAGAAACCCGGGAAGAACCGGTTCATTTGTTTGCCACTCCTCCGTCTTCTCCGAAAGCGGCGGACGTGGAAGTTCAGAAGGAGGATAGGAGAAGTCCTTCTATTGAGATGGTTACTCCGCCACCAGTTCGGGTGGAGGATACCGCGAAGAAACCCGTGGTTGAAATCATTACTGATACGTTGGATTCGTCCAACAATTTAATTGATCTGCATGATGCTGAAGGTCAGTGGGATGAGAAATCGAAGTCCCCTGTTGCTGAGAAACTGAAGTCTCCCGTTGTTGAGCAGCCATACGGTTCGACTGCCGTGGGTACGGGGGTTGAAGATCAACCTTACATTCAGCCTAGCGAGACTGAGTTGGAGTTTTATTACCGCTCCTATGCGGTAGACCGGGGTTTGGATTATCACCATCCCCCTTGGACTGTTATGCAAGGGGATGATGTCTCCAACGATCCCTTAGCTTGTAGAGATATCTTGAGGGGTTTGGGTACCCCTTTTGAAGTTCTTCGTGCTCGTAGTTTGCCTCGTGAAAACCGGGTAAATCAGTTGTCTTCCATGCTTGTTGGAAGTTCCATAATTGCGAATGCTATTATGGAATACTACAATGCCTTAGGTCGACGAGAGGAGGAAACTACCGGGCTACGTGCTGAAGCTGAGGCGATGATGAAGGCTGCTCGGGAGGGTGTGGAGCGGTTGAAAAAAGATAGAGCTGCTTTTGAGAAGTTGAAGCAGACCGTCGGCCTTAAACAGGTTCCTGATGAGTGCAAGGGTTGGAGGGAAGCTTGTGCTAGAGAGAATGAAAAACTATTCTGTGTTCGTCAGGAGTTGACCAATCTCAAGGCGGCGAATGCTGTTCTGATGAAGGAGAAGGACGCGGCTGAGGCGGCGGCCAAAGAAGCGGAGACGCGTGCTTCCAAGGTGCTTGAAGAGGCGGATGCTGACCGCACCAAGCTAAATAAAGTGTTGAGGAACTCAAGGTATGAACTGTGACAATACTTGAGTTGTTTTCTTGTTTCTTAAGGGTAATTGATTGTCTGCTTACACTTATCTACGCTTGTTGTTGATAGGTAGAAGTGCAGAACCGGGTGACCATCCTTGAAGAGGTCACCGCCTGCGCGAGTGAACCTGAAGCGCGGGTAAGGGAAGCTGCAGAGGTCAAAGATGGTTTGATTACCTCTCTAAATCGGCTTAAGGCAGATCGTGATTGGATGCGTGACCACGGTATTGGGCATATAACTACCCGGTGTCTTCCTCATCCTTAGGTTTGCCTTTGTTAACCTTGTCACTTGTATTTTTGCAGATTGAAGGAACCATTCTTGACGCGCCGGAGAACGCGACTGCCGTCAATGAGCTTAAGGATCGTACGCGGCAGGCTGGATTTAAGGCTGGTTACAAGGAATGCCTTAGTCATGTGAACCCTTTTTATAAGAGCAGATTTACTGATGAAAGATCTGGGTTCCATGGCATAAATACTGAATCTTTGAGAAATGTTTGGAGGCGGAAGATTACGTGGACCGTTTGCGGCTGTTGTACGAATGACCTGAGGAGGAGGAAGCCGTTGGTGGCGCGAAGGATGGTGCGGGAACCAGTGGTACACAAGCAGATTAGGTTGGGCCAGCGTGCCTTCTTTTACCTTTTTGATGTAAATGTTAAAGAAACTCATGTATTAGCCCCTTGCACCGCATAGCTGTGGAAGTCTTTTGGATATATAATCTATTCTTTTGCTCAATGTTTACAAGTTTTGTCACTTTTTGCTTTCGAACGTATGGGAGATAATGTTTTATAAAACCAATGCTTAAGGTTTTGTAAATAACATTAAGTCCAAGATTGCCATTTGCATGTCTAGGTGATATGCAAGTTTGTGTGCCTCATAGTGTATAAGTAAAGAATATTTACTTTGTCACTGTGTGAGCGCGAGTGAAATAGTGTTATTTATGGCCAATGTTTCAGGCACATGTAAATAATACTAAGTCATAGTCTGCCCTTTGCATGTCTAGGTAGTATGCAAGTATATGAATGACTCTTTTGGCTATAAAGCGCGGTTGAGTACACTATACACCCTTGTCGTGTAAGTAGTAGTCAATTCCCATTTATATCCCGTTAGGGTTTAGGAATTGTTTAGGTTTTTTAAAAACCGCATGTGCGTATCCGGCATGATAGGCATCAATGTTTTGCCTTTGCTGGCCTATTACAATATTTGTGTGTGGTCACCACTTTGTGTGGGTATCGTGAATAAAGATTTTGCCAATCTGTTCTTGTAGATACCGCAAAGTGGAACACGCATTTGTAATAGAAAAGATAAACAATATTGCATTGAATTATTCATTTATTTATTGACAGACGGCCTGTGGGCCGGTAGGTTACATAGAGAATGTAAACGTAGCTTACATGTAATAGCGTCGAAGCTGCTGTGCATTCCATGTTCTTGCGCTAGGTTCTCCCTCTAATGTTTGTAGCCTGTATGCACCTTTGCCCAATACCTCTTGGATGAGGTAAGGTCCTTCCCATTTGGGGACGAGTTTCCCTGGGCGTTCTGCGTTAGAAGCCTCATTGTCGCTGATGTGTGCAAAATGCAGCATATAAATTACATCAATTGTTGCATAAAACTAACCCTTTTTTAGTATTAATGTTGGAAAAAGTGTGCTTTTGTCTTCCTTTTGTATTTTCAGGATTAAATGAGCTCAAATGAACAAAAGAAGCAAAAAAGCAGCTAAATCTAACATAAATACAAGAAAAGGAATAAACGTGGCATGCCCGGCCCCTCGACAGCATCCTCCCAAGCAAAAAACAAGAGAACATAAGGCTGAACACGCCCCGTGTTCAATGAACACGGGGGCGTGCCCAAGTGTCTGCAGAAAAGAAAAAGCTGTAGAAGCTTCTATCACCCACCACGGGGGCGTGCCCAGCGGACACGGGGTCGTGGTCAACTCTAAGATTTGCAGAATCTAAGGAAATCTTGATAGTACAGATACGCTTCTGCACACGGGGTCGTGCCCAACGGACACGGGGGCATGGTCAACTAATGCAGACAAACTGCAATTAATGAAGAAAGAGAAGTTGGGTGGACACGAGGCCGTGTCCGGGCTTCTATGCCGGCTATAAATAGGGGTGCTTGGCTCACTTGCAAATCATCCTTGGCAAACCACCTCTCTCACACTTCACCCACACTCCACCTGTAGGATCGTTGTATGACCGGATGGAGTCGATCAGAAGAGCTTTAATTCCGACTCAAAGGCGGAATCAGTGAAACGGACGTGGAAACAGCTTGATAATATAATATCTGTCACTTATATTGCATTTAACAACAATTACAACCTGGACAGATTTTGGCAGCACTTCGTTACAGTTCCAGAAGTCGCGATACCAACAAATGAACAGTGCACCTATATATACTGTTGATGATTTCGCTGATATGACCATGTTCATATAAGCGAAATCTGATGTTTCTGATTTCGCTTATATGGCATGTACATATGAGCGAAATCACTTCCTTAACTCCTAAGCATCGTTTCTCGAACCTCGTGCACTGGATATCCTATCCTATCCTATTACATGAAACAAGACGAAGTCAATAGACGCAATGCACTAACAGACTCCCCCTCGAATATTGACGAAGTCTTCAGTGACTAATCTTCATCATGACACATCTTCAGTCTTGATCATTCTGCCTATTCTTTCAAGTTGTAACAATGTAAGCATCCATCAATCTTTCTCTTCTTCTATCAGCTGCAGACTCCCTCTTTCGTCAAGCTTCCGTGCTTTGGGATCGATGCCTAGCTTTCCATCTACAAGCTTCTCTTTACTTCAAACTTGTCTTCAGACTCCCCCTTCACTCTGTTCTCGGGATCGTAGTCTGGTACACTATCTGCAACACTCATACAGTTTATAAGTAACAACATTTTAATACCGTCAATCAAATTCTCTAATCCACTTCCCCTATCAACAAACTTTAAGGATTTGGCAGTGTTAAAGAATCCAACTCCCTCACAGTTCATCATCCAAGTTCAAGTTAATGACCTTGGAGATGTCACAGACTGTTTTTGAAATTTTTTATTTTAATTCAAGTTTCAAATTAATGAACTTGTTTTATTTTCAGAAACACAATCAGCTTACTTAGATTTTGAAACTCAGCATTTCAGACATCAGTTGTCGAAAATAAAGCAGAAATCAAAATCTTTTTGAATTTTCTGAAAATATAAAGCAGTAAGAAAATATGTACAAACATATTTACAGACAATATTTTTGTTTGAGTATGCGTCAGAGGATCATATCAGTTTTTGACAAGTCACAAGTACTGTTGAGCTTAGTTACACATTAAGAATTTAAACAATTCACTTAGATTGTCGATATACAAATTAGATGTTTTAAGACTTAAACTCATTCATGTGTCCCACCTCTTGAATATACTCCCGTATCCAGAATCCCAAATATTCAGTCTTACAGGTGAGTATACCACAAATGATATCTGTCAGGGGTTAAATGCGAGGGCCGTGAGAGCTCAGGTCGATACTTCCGTATATGCAGAGAGATGACGGCTTCGACTTTTTGGTGTGTCCCCTTTAGAGGATCTTTTAGTTACAACAGCACAAGATTATCATTTTGCAATGGTTCATCGTTTTTTATGCTGAGGGTGGTTGCTATATTTCAAGCAAAGTGGAAAGTATTATTCGGGGACTAGGTCAGAACTTCCATTCAGCAGAAGTCCCGGAATAATACCCCAGATATCACTAAGTATAAAGACCTAGTATCTCAGAATAAGGGACCTTTCAAACGAGATTTCAGGGGTTACCTATATATCCAAGTAGTGTTCCGCACGAAATAAGCAAGTGTTTGAATTTAGGTTTATATCCCGAAAAAGTTTACTAAATGTATAAAAACCTATCGGCACATCATCAGTGAGACTGTTTAACGCTATTTAATCATTACATTTCTTTAGCATACTGTAATTGTCTACTGATGTACTATCATTTGCTCTTTTTACACAAAAACTTAAATTTTTGAATTTTATCATGTTTTTGTATTTTTCAAATTTTCTAATGTTTTTGTATTTTCTGACAATTTTTCTCCCCCTGAAATGCAAAACCATTAAAAAAAATTTGACAAAAGGATGCTAATAGCTTTGTTTCGCCATCCATATTCTGCTACTTGTGCACTGAATTACACTAAAAACAGTAATTACCCCCATGATTTACAACACATTGATTTTTGCAGTTTGAAAACCGTTTTTCAATCTGGTGAAAGTAATCATTTTTGTTCAGCCATGAGGGCTTCGGCGTATTCAATCAACATATATTTTTGTAATTTTCTATTTTTTACAAAAAATTAAAAACAAACATATTTTTGGTTTTTAATTTTTCCAATTTTTAGTGTTTTGAGAATATTGTTTATTTATGTACAGAAAAACAAATAAACTCCCTGTTTCAACCAACACAGGGTCCAGCAGCAGCCTCCTCCTCTTGTTGTGCCAGGCTGCTCCAATCTCCATTTTCACAATATATTCAGAATTCTTGAGCACCTGCACATTTAACGAACTCAATTACTTGAACAATTTAGCCCAGGTCTGTTGAACCTTAGGCATTTCAACAAAATAATTTTCATTCATTGCTGGAAATTCTTTGTTATTTTTCACAAAAACTTTCTCAATTTTAACTCCAACTTTCTTATCTTGTACCAAATCTACTTGTTTCTTAACAAACCATGTCTGACCTTTTGGTGTACCACGTTTGTAAAAATGTGAATCTTTTTGAACATTTTGATTTTGAACAACAACTTTTGGTTTCCAAAACTATTTGGGTTTTGTCACATCAACTGATGTTTTCCAACTCTGTGTTGTTCTGAATCTGGGTATGTGAGAATTCCAGGTCTGTCTTGAATCGAACCTATTCTGGTTTGATTTCCAATTTTGATTTGAAGCAAACTTGTTTGTATTGTACCTCCAAGTTTGTTTCGAATCAAATCTTGTTGACCTTTATCGCACATTCTCATAGTTTTGTTTCTCAACATCAACCTTCTTTTTGTCATCGTCCACAGGTTTTAGATTTGGACAATTGCGTGCAAGATGTCCTTTTTTATCACATTTGAAATATGTTCTCATGGACACATCTTTGACCTGTGGTTGTTGCGTTCTCTTTTGTGCATCAAATTCAGAATTAGACTGTCGTTCAATTTTAAGTTCTTTTTCTTTTGCTAAACTGTCTCCTTGAACAAAACTCATTTTTGCCTGATAATTTGGCATCTCATTTTTCTTCCAATTTTGTTTCTTTTTATAACCCAAACCAGCCTTCATGTTCTTCTTTTTAAAACCCGGTTTGTTATAAAAAGTTTTGTGACCTTTACCAGCAAATTTGGAATCTCAGATTTTTCAATCTCAACCATTTTGAAAACTTGATCAACCTTTTCTGAAATCACATTCTGAATCGAGAATACAACATCTAAGAATAATTTGTCTGATCCAATCATGGTATAAACCAATCCTTTTGAGTCATCATTCAAATTTTTCTCGGATTTTGTGTTTTTCAGATATTCATCATGAAAATTTCCCTCATTTTCATCTTGTGATTCAATTTTACCTGTATCAACCGACTCTTCTTTTAAAACACTTTCAACAACCTTACCTACCACCTCTGAATCACTGATATCATCAGATTTGGTGTAAGTCACATCGATGTTATCGGGTAACTGGTCAACCATGTTGATTACTTTTTCCAAATTTTCGCCATCATAGAATGTATAATTATTCTCCAATGGTGGTGGTACCTGATGGTATTCAGACCCTATTCCCTTTTTGTTCTTTTCAGATTCTGTATCATCGGGTGTGATGTTGAAAATACGTTCCAGAATATATGAAGATGAATGATAGCTTTGCAATTTATTGACCAACTTTTCTTTATCTGCCAATTCTTGTTTAAGCTTAGCAACATCATTAATATATTGGTTTAAAACTCTTTGTTTATCTTCAAATCTAGCTTCAAGAAATTTAGTGTTTCTTTGACAAGCACACAATCTATCATCTAGACTTTTGACTTTACTTTTTAAAGTTTCATATGCTTCTTTTATAGTATCATATGACAATTTCATTACATCATATTCTTTTTGCAACTCTTGAATTTTGATGTCTTTTGGAACACATTCGTTGCAAACAGCTGAACACTTTTCTTTTAATATCTTGTTTTCTGTTTCAAGATCATCCCCCATTTTTGTTTCAATTTTTCATTTTCTTGTTTCAAAAACTTTTCATTTTCAATCATCTCATGACATTTTTCTTTGAAATTTTTTTTCTATTTTAGTGAATTCAATGTCTCTGTTGTTGAGTTTTTCGTCTTTCTCAATACAAGCACTGCACGTTTCCATGCATTTCTTGCATTGTCGTTCATCATCATTATCAATTTTATCAGAAGTATCAGTTTGAATAATTACCTCAGTGACTGGCACTATGGTTTCCTCTGTTTTCTGAATCTGATCTTCTTCAGCCACTTGCTTTTTCTCTTCAACAACTTCCTCGGCTTTCCCTTCAACCTTCTTCACTTCATTCACCATCTTCTCACTCTCAGTTATAATTTCTTCAACTATCTTCTTCTTCTTCTTCTCCAGACTAGCAAATATCACCTTCCGAATACCTTCTTCAACCTTTTCTTTATACCTTAGAATCTCCCTAAGGCCTTTGCACCAAACACTCACAGTAGGTATAGCAGCAACTAATGCATCAAGGTCAACCGTCTTCGGATCAACCGTCGGGTTTCCTTGAGGATCAACATAGCATTCCTTTTCTTTGCTCCACCTGCCTGCTAGTGTTGCTTCTTTGTAAGCATCATACACATCATCCAATCTAAGACGTGCATGTCTTTCTTCACGAGTAAGTGTTACTTCAGCAGTCATTGCTTTAGCTTCCACTTCGGCAACCTCTTCATCATGTTGACTCCAATCATAACCTTCATCATCATAGATTATGAATCTGGGTCCTTCTGACTCTTTTAAACATTTTCCCAATCATAACTTTGAAATATAGATTGTACAGATCTTTCATGATCATCATCTATACTATCATCATTTTGATCACAGAATGACAAAGCAGCTCTCTTTTCTTTGGATGATCCTCCTTCAATTTGCTTTCTGGTTGGTTGTTCGTTGTTCTTGTGATAGATGGCCTTCTTGTAATAATCCTCACAGAACGGATTTACACTTTCATCAGCTCTGTTGTTTGTACATTCTCTCCTGAAGTGACCTTTTTGCTTACACTTGAAGCAAGTAACTTTGTTCTTGTCAAAACCTATCTTCATTTCTGGTCCTTCCAAACATCTTCTGCCAGTGATCTACATGAATCGTTGAGCTCTTCGAATGACACTCGCCATGCACCAGCGAATATCCATGAGTTCCATTTCTTCTGGATCCACCTGATCGTAATCCTCTTTTGTCATGTTAGGATTTCCAATCTTTCCTGCAATTAAACCTTCGTAAGATACCAGAATGGAGGCTAAAAAACTCATATGCTGTTGAGCAAATTCATTGTTCAGCAATGGAGAATTCTTCCAATCAACGTTAGAATTTGAATTTGACAGTCCAGATGCAGACGATGCATGATATCTTGGATCATAACTTGAAGATGTGTTCTTTGATGAATCACTGGTCTTTTCTGCAGTAAAACCCGTTTTGATCCTTGGAGATTCATTGTTTTGTAGCATCCCTCTTCGATAATACAAACCAACATTTTGTTGATAGTTAGAACTTGACATCTTGTTTTGTTTCTGAATCAACAGATCATGTCCCTCTATTTTTTCTATCAATTGATCTAATGTCAGTTTATCAAAGTTAGCATCATTTTTTCAACACAATCACATATGTTTTCCAATCGTCTTCACGTAGTAAAGCTTCAACAAGTTTATCCACCATTTCTTCTCTCTCTTTGTTAATTTCAAATCTTTCCAACTCAATCTTCAGATGACAAAATCGTTTTATCATTTGACGAACTGTTTCATTCTTCATGTAGCTAAACATGTCAAACTCCTTTTTCAACAGCGATATGTTTTTCTTGATATCTTTCCCTCCTTCAGCTTTCAATTTTAACGCTTCCCAAATTGACTTAGATGTTTCACCATACTGAAGCAGTGAAAAAATATCCTCTCTGATAGATTGTTCAAGTAGAGTTTTCATTCTCAATTCAGCTGAATGTTCTCTTTTATCATCTGCTGTGAAATCTTTCAGTGTGATCAATTCACGTCTTTCATTTCTTGGTTTTACATATCCTAAAGTCAAACAAATCCAGCTATCATACGCATAAGCTTGCACCCAATTTTCAAATCTTTCATACCACCAGTGATAATCTTCGATATTCATGAGCTTTGGTGGTCTCTGATGATTTCCGTACACATTATCGTAACTCAAACTTTCTGATATCACTTTAGTAGCATTCTTTGGAGTAATTGGTGTATCTTCTGAAGTAAACGCATTATAAAACGTGTTGTAAAACTCTTCACCAAAATCCAACATCTTTAAAATGTTTCTTGAATCTCTCAATTTAATCTTCAAACCTGGACAAAATCAAACAAACACATAATATCAGTACAATCAATATCAAATAAACTGAAACTGACTGACACTCAGTCGACACGAAATGATTTCGATTCAAAAATCTTCCTTATGAGCGAAATAGCACTTAAGAGCGAAATCAAGTTTTTGACACTTAGAGTGAAATCACTTAAGAACCCTTGGAGCGAAATCAACTTGTATCTTGGAGCGAAATTATGTTATTTTGTGTCTCAAACGCGAAATCAGGTGTCTTTGGAGCGAAACCTCAAAGTATTGTGCCACAAAAGCGAAATTAGATTGACATATGAACGAAATTAGGTTTTGAGGTGGACATATGAGCGAAATCCTTCAGATTATGTGACCCAAGAGAGAAATCAAGATGACTAATAAGCGAAATCACAAGATTTTCGTATGAGCGAAATCAAGTCCGAAGTCAATTTGGTCCATTTTTAGTCCGAATTTCAATGTCCAACTTTCAAGGGTTTATCTATGTCCAATTATCTATAATTTGTGAAATTTTGATCCGGTTTTGCCTGATAAAACT
The DNA here is from genome assembly GCF_002127325.2 of Helianthus annuus. NCBI lineage: Eukaryota > Viridiplantae > Streptophyta > Magnoliopsida > Asterales > Asteraceae > Helianthus > Helianthus annuus. The sequence goes on along the minus strand of NC_035434.2, from coordinate 40,142,267 downwards.
TCCTAGAATGATAAAAGAAGGTGTAGAAGTCAGAATGAGGATGATATCAAGCTAAACTCTTCTTCCTGAGCTCTGATACCACTTGTAGGATCGTTGTATGACCCGAAGGAGTCGATCGAAGAGCTTTAATTCGATTCAAAGGCGGAATCAGTGAAATGGACGTGGAAACAGCTTGATAATATAATATTTGTCACTTATATTGCATTTAACAACGATTACAACCTGGACAGATTTTGGCAGCACTTCGTTACAGTTCCGGAAGTCGCGATACCAACAAATGAACAGTGCACCTATATATACTGTTGATGATTTTGCTGATATGACCATGTTCATATAAGCGAAATCTGATGTTTCTGATTTCGCTTATATGGCATGTACATATGAGCGAAATCACTTCCTTAACTCCTAAACATCGTTTCTCGAACCTCGTGCCTTGGATATCCTATCCTATCCTATTACATGAAACAAGACGAAGTCAATAGATGCAATGCACTAACACCACCACCACCACAACACCATCATCCACCACCATCATCCATCATCCATCATAGAGTGTGTGAGTAGTCTCGGGATCCAAGATTGATCGTAAGAGTTCTTGACAATCAAAGGCCATGTTTGCCTAAGTCTCTTACATCACTTGGTGAAGACAAGCAATTAGTGTAATACTTTTTATTTTTAATCTTTTCGTACTTTCTATTTGGTTCTGTATTAATGACTTTAATAACTAGTTTCTTATGTTGAAGGTGAGTCTTCCTTTTCATTTGTCCGTGGTGTCTTGGCGTTATTTTACTGTCTATATAAAATAAAAGATTTACACCATTCATATCTCCACGGTCTATATGGAGATATGTTGGCTACCTGGTCGGGGGTTAAGGGAATGGTTTGGTAGGAGTCTTGTCTTGTTTAGTGTATAGATCCTGCAAGGACCTGGGTCAAGCTTAGTAGGACCTCTTTCAATACCCATTGGTATTGGATGGCGGGGGTCTGAACTTATTGATCCCCTCATATGTAAACTACTATTAATATAGTAACCCGGCTACTTAGGACTGTATCCCGGCTGACTCAGACTACTTAGCCGAGGGTAACGTCACATTCAAAAGAGGGGCCTACTATAATAACTAAGATAATCTCTTAAAAAGTGCAAAAGTGCAGAAATAATCAAAGGTTACACTAAAGGCGAGTCGGATCCAAGTGATTCATCTTGTCTTTCTGTTTTTATTTTATTTTATTTTTATTTTCAGCATTTTAGTTTTTATTTTCTAGTTTAAAACATTTTTCTAAATTTTTGATTAGATTAGACGTTGATGATAAACCGGTACTAAAAGCTCTTGTGTACTTGGACGACCTCGGTATCTTACCAACACTATACTACGCTCACGATGGGTGCACTTGCCCATATGTGTGTTTGGTGTTAGTAAATATCGTGTTTTATAAATTTAAAACTTGACTAAAGTGGTTAAAAAAGGGCTAAAAATATACATAAAAATATAGTACACCAACTACGCATCAAGTTTTTGGCGCCGTTGCCGGGGACACAAGGATTTTAAGAAAGCTTAAAATCGACGGCCTAATCAGTTTTTCAAAACCTTTTTCAAAACGCGCGCACATTTTTCTGCATTTTAGTTAGTTTTGCATTTACAAGAGGTTGAACACGGGCCGTGCTCACTAAACATGGGGTCGTGCTACATATTTTTAAAAAAAACACCCAGATACAGAGTCTGAACACGGGGTCGTGCTCACTGAACACGCCCCCGTGCTGCACAAAACCAGTCACTTTTATTCAAATGCCTAGATACAGATCCTGAACATGGGTCATGTCCACTAAACACGGGGCCGTGTCCAGCCTCTGTTTCCGTTTTTATTTTTGTTTTCTGGTCTCAAGACTCTGTTGTGGTCTGCTGAGTGATTCCTATGGATCAATACTCAGGATGCTACAACTACACCTATGAGGAGGATGATTATAGGGAAGACTATTGCACCATTTGTGGTGACCCGCACTCGGTACAATATTGTGACTTATTTCAACCATCCACTTCATACACCTATTATGAGAAGCCCAGGTACGAGCCATCGACTTCTTACACATCCTATGAAGACCAAAGGTATGAACCTTCTCCCTCATCCTCATATTTTGATGAACCAAGGTATGAGCCTTCATTCTCCTACTTTGAGGAACCAAGATATGAGCCACCACCTTCATATCTATACTATATTATAATGCATGAGGGAGGGGTATTTTAAGATACCCAAAAAATAAGAACTTTTCCCCCCCTTTATTTATAGAAGGACCCCTAAAATGAGGGTAGTTTGGTCTTTTAAATACTATTTATTTTTTAGCCCTTAAACTTATTACACTTAAATCCCTAAGGTTTTAACAAAATTATAGATAATTAGTTACAATTCATCCATCCACAACAAACTTATAATTTTTTTTACGTTTTCTTGACATATCTTATAAACTATACCGTTTAAAAAAATCCAAAGATAGCATGACGACCTACACATTTTTGTCGACGGTTCGGTGGTTGTCTTGTTCAATATCGACGCACAGATTAAAGGGTACAAATCGATAATGCTTTAATGTACAAGTAATTAATACGTGTGATCTAATGCGTCTAATCTACAAAGATGTGCTCCATCTATGCAAACAAAAAGAAAAAGAACTAAAAGTACCGTAACATAAAATGAATATATTATGTGTTACATTTTATTTTATTAAAACTGCCTAATATCTATACTTAGATGTATCTTATAAAAATTTAAAACTAACCACAACAAACTTCCTAAATAAAACGGTGACAAATCTAAAATTAAACCCTAATGCACTTGCATAGTTATTACTATAAATACATAGCAGGACACCCTATATCTATTACTAAACAAAGTTAAAAAATAGATCCAGTTCTGAATTCAATTGTTGCGAAAAACCAAGCATGCGGGATTGAAAATTCTAAGGTCAGTTATGTTATATCACAGCAGTGAATAATTGTTTTCTTTTGTTTACTTTTAAGTGAATGTTAAATTATTTAATTTTTCAGATTCAGTTGCATGATGAACATGCCAATTTAAACAACCCATTTGTCGAACAAGCTTGTAAGGTATTGATTTTGCTGGTTTTTAAATATTATTTTTGCGTATATCTTTCATATTAACATGTTCGTTATGTTATTATATGTATGTTTTATTGCAGGATGATGGTGATAAAAGTGTTGATATTATTTCTTATGGTGCAATGTTTAGTCCATACAAGTCTAATCTTCAACGTGAACTTAGTGAAGAGGTAATTTTAAGGTTTATTTAATCGTTTTTAACTTTTGTATTCAATTTTTGTTCTTTTTAAAAATTAACTTATTTAATTTTCCAGATTCAGTTGCATGATGAACATGCCAATTTAAACAACCCATTTGTCGAACAAGCTTGTAAGGTATTGATTTTGCTGGTTTTTAAATATTATTTTTGCGTATATCTTTCATATTAACATGTTCGTTATGTTATTATATGTGTTTTTTATTGGAGGATGATGGTGATAAAAGTGTTGATATTATTTCTTATGGTGCAATGTTTAGTCCATACAAGTCTAATCTTCAACGTGAACTTAGTGAAGAGGTAATTTTAAGGTTTATTTAATCTTTTTTAACTTTTGTATTCAATTTTTGTTCTTTTTAAGGATCGGAAGTTTGAGACTTAAAAAGAAGATATCCAAGAGACTCTCTGAATGGAAATTGAGTGAGATTATTAATTTAGACGATTCTGATGACAATGACAAAGAAGAGGAATTAGAAAATACTGCCGATTCAAGCACAAACCAGAAAACCCGATTAAAAATACATCGAGTGTCAATTCAGAAGGGAAACATATTTCATGCAGTTTAATATAAAAACTATCAAGTGTTTTTATGTTTTTTTTTTCATTTTCAGTTGTTATGTTTGATCTAGACGTATGAATAAATTTTATTTTATATTTGAACTTCATTTTTGGTGTTAATATAATGCAGTTATTGACCATATTAATAAAGTTCAAAATAAAGTTAGTATCCTAAATTTACAAGTCAACTGAACTTATATAAGTTAGAGTTAACTGCCATTTTCGTCCCTGTGGTTTGGTCACTTTGGCCATTTCAGTCCATTTTTCAAAAATGCGCCATTTTCCTCCCCGACGTTCTGGAAAGGTGCCATTTCAGTCCAAAAATCATAACCCAGTTAAGTCAGTTAGTAAACAAGGACTGATTGTGTAAATTTGTAACATAAAGGACTGATTGTGTAAATTTGTAACACCACCACCACTAGCCCTGCCACCACCACCACTCCGCTGCCACCACCACCACCACCGCCACCACAGCCACCACCGCCACCACAGCCACACCGCCACCACAGCCACACCGCCACCACAGCCACTGCCACCACCACCACCACCGCCACCACAGCCACACCGCCACCACTGCCACCACCACCACCACCGCCACCACAGCCAAACCGACGTTCTCGTTTTATACATTTTCTGGAACGTTTACGTGCAAAACGAAATGGAGGATGCAAACGATGGAAGTGGTCGATTTGCCTGAATTCGGATGAAGTTGCAGGTTCCGGTGAAGTTGCAGGTTCCGGTGATCACAGCTCGGCTCCGTTCATCACCACCATTCGAAAGCTTCTGAAACAAGATCATCTTCAACGTTCATCTCCTGCAACTTCTGTTCGAAACATAACTTCCCGAAAAACCGATTCTGATTCCGCTCACCGCAATCTCCATTCATCACTGTTGTTTCGACATAAGGCAACTGTCCGTTCATCACCGTTCATCATCGCTCAAACCTGCAACATCACCATCTTCTCCGGTCATCACTCCGAACATCATTGTTTTTCACCCCTCACTCCGGCGACCACCATCGTTCCGCATAACCCGACAACCTTTATATCTCCATCGCACACCTCGCCGTCGATCACTTTCACCACCGTAGCACCATTCTCCGACCACCCTTCTCATCTCCGGCAAACCTGCAACTCCGGTCACCATTGTTGTCATCATCGGACATCATTCCCGTCATTCATCATAATTACCATCATACCATCTCCACTGTTGTCACCTTTGTCACTGTTTGAAGCAGCGTGAAACGGGTTTTGGTTTTGGACACACAATCTTTCATACAAGTTCAAATCTTTCATACACACAAAAACCAAAATGACGTTGATGGTGGTGGTTCCGGCGGCGGCGGTGGTGACCACCGGAGCTCCGGTTCCGGCGGTGGTGGTGGTGGTGGCAGTGGCTGTGGTGGCGGTGTGGCTGTGGTGGCGGTGTGGCTGTGGTGGCGGTGGTGGCGGTGGTGGCTGTGGTGGCGGTGGTGGCGGTGGTGGCGGTGGTGGTGGTGGTGGCAGCGGAGTGGTGGTGGTGGCAGGGCTAGTGGTGGTGGTGTTACAAATTTACACAATCAGTCCTTGTTTACTAACTGACTTAACTGGGTTATGATTTTTGGACTGAAATGGCACCTTTCCAGAACGTCGGGGAGGAAAATGGCGCATTTTTGAAAAATGGACTGAAATGGCCAAAGTGACCAAACCACAGGGACGAAAATGGCAGTTAACTCTATAAGTTAATATCCTAAAGTTGCAATAAATAGATATTGAAGTTACATATAGTCAAACTGAAATTATAAAATATTACAGTTATTCTTGAATATTAATCTAATAATTTGTATTTCTTAATTAAAAATAATAAAGTAATAAACTTTAAAGCTAAACTAAAAACCTAAACTTACTATAATATAAAGTTAATAAAGATATAAGCTTTTAACATCCTATTTTTTAAAATAATTGTTTTTAAATTTTATAAAAATATAATTTTTTATATTTATAAAAACGAAATTTAACAATTAAAGTTAAATGTGTAAAACGTATTTACGAGTCAACTGCTATTTTTTATTTTCATAAAAACAAAATTTTTAAACTTAAAGTTTATTTGATGAGTACCATGTGGATATTTAAAAAAAGTTATGAACTTAAAAAAAGTTATGAACTTTAAAGAATAAAATTATAAGCATTATCATTTAACCAACAAAATAAACTTACTTTACAACTATAACAAATTTTCTTTTATTTTTTGTCATTTGATTATTATTTTTTATTAAAAATGAAACTTTACATGTGTAAAATAGTTTTTTTTTACTTTGTTTATATGTAAAACATTTTGTTTTTATAACAAAATAATTCTATTATAAACATTTTTTGTAACAAGTAATATAAATAAAACACTCCAGAAATTTACAATCTTTAATAGATAAATACTAAAATGTGTTGCAAATTTTTAGGAATTATAAGTTCAACTATATTGTTATAGATAATATTAGTTAGTTTCAAAAGAATTTTTTACCAACTTGACTAGATACATGGTATATTGTGTTGCATATTTTTAGGGATTATAAGTTAAAAGTAGACTCATATAGATAAGATTAGTTAGTAACTAAAAATCTGAACTTAGTATGATATAAAGTTAATAAAGATATAAACTCTTAACATCCTATTTTTTTATAAAAACATATCTTGAAATTTTATAAAAATATAAATGTTTATATCTGTAAAAAACCGAAATTTAACAATTTAAGTTAAAGCTCTAAAACGTACTTACGAGTCAAATAGTATTTTTTTATTTTTATAAAAACAAAAATTTTAAACTTAAATTGTATTGGATGAATACTATGTGGATATTTAATAAAAGTTATGAACTTTAAAGAATAAAATTATACTTTATAATTTAACCAATAAAATAAAATACTTTACAATTATAACAACTTATCTTTTATTTTTTGTCTTTAGATTATTAATTTTTATAAAAAAAATATTTTTTGTCTTTTGATTATTAATTTTTATAAAAAAAAACTTTACATATGGGTAACACTTGTGACATATATCCACCACAATAATGTTATCATAATTATTATACTAATAAGAAAACTACGAGAAAACGAGTGCCGCAATGCAAAGTGTCGCCCCCGCCGCATCGCGCGGGAACCCTACTAGGATACTTATTATGAGAAACCATGGCGTAAACAACCCACCTCATATGAGTATTATGAAGAAAAAAATTACGACCCTTATCCATCATATACTTACAATGAGGAACAATAGTGTGAACCATCTACCTCATATGAGTATTATGAGGAACCAAGGATCGAACTTCCGGATTCAAGCTTTGAGGATCCCGATCCTTATTCTATCACCCACATAGCCGATAAGATAATAGAACACATTAAAACTATTGAACATTGCAAAAAAGAATCCCGCGCAAGAGGAGTCCCGCGCGAGGGAAGAATTAACTTGTAATAAAGAAGAGATAGTTGAAATGTGAAAATGGAAGAACAAATAAGTGAAAAGCCGACACATGAGTTAAACAATGAAAAAGGTGAGTGCAACAACGTTGAAATTCAAGAAGAGTCTAATTTTAAAGAAATTGATCTCTTGTCACCTTCTTTCGAAAACCATTGTTTAGTACGCACTCATGCTAAGTTTTTAAAAGAGTTGAACACTAACACTAAAATTGACGAAATGGTAAGCATTAAGTTAACAAATGATCAAACTACACTAATAAAAGAAGATCCATTTAAAATTAACATTACACCGGTTCCATGTTTTTTTTCAAAACTCCTGTATTAGTAATATTACAAGTGATAAAGATCTTTGTGTTAATATAATGCCAAACTACCTTTTTCGAAAAATTAAGTATTGGTGATTTTTCTCCACTTCAAATGCCGATTTTTCTATGTAATCGGAAAACAATAAAATCAATGGGGATAGTTGAAGATGTGTTAGTCCAAAACCAACCAAATGGTAATCCCAACCGACTTCATCATCCTTGATGACACTCCACTAGTGTTGGGACGACCTTTTGTAAACACCCATGAAGCTTTGAAGAATCGGAAACATAACAATCTAACCATTCAATTAGGGGCATTCAAAAGAAGTGTTGATATTGAGCGATCAATGAAATATCCAATCGGCAATGACGACCCCCTAATTGAAAATGAGCCAGAACCACCTGATAAGGTGGGTCTAGCCGAGGACCCTTATAAACGTGGCACACCATGGAGGCATTCCGCGGAACTATCCTTAGTTTTAGTTTAGATTAACTTTTATGTTTTCTAGTTTAGTTTTACTTTTCAGGAATAAAACACACTCGAAATGGTGGAGGTTACTAAGGGAAACTTGAACCCACACCCCATTCACAAAAACAGAGCCTCCCGGCAATTTTTCTTCATTACAGCAAGTTCAACACGGGGCCGTGCTCACCCCAACCTGCCCCGTGCCTGAGGTTCTGCAGAAAATGCCCAGTTCAGGTAACTGGACACGGGGCCGTGCTCACTGAACACGCCCCCGTGCCCAGCCTTCTGTTTAAATTTGATACTGGCAATCTGACCACGGGGCCGTGCTCAGCTCAACACACCCCGTGTTCAGCTACCCAGTAACATAAAATCTTGTTTTTAACCCACTTTTACACATTTTAATCAACCGAAAAACTTATTTTTGGGACACATTGAGGATAATGTGTAATTTAAGTGTGGGGGGGATGCTAAAACCTTGAATTTTGCAAGTCCTAATAACAAGCCTTACACAAAACTCTATTGGAACAGCTAATCACCCCAATTTTTTTTTCAAAAACTTTTCATTTTTTTACTTGTCTTGGTTTAATTTGGGAATAACAAGTTCTAAAAAGGTTATATTTTTACAAATTTACAACCGATAGCGTCGTGATAAAAAGAACCAAATAAGAAGATTATGAAAAGGCATGAGAAATCTAATTAAAATTTGATTATATATACTTGATCACATTATAAACCCATTCCCACAACAAGTGAGTTTTGAGCCTTTATTGAGCATACAAGCATATATCTTTAAACTAAATGCTCATTTTTCTTTTCTTGTGTGAACAGCCGCTTGGTTCTTACGACTCTATAACTTGCCATGACGATACATTCCCGGTCCTTACCAACTTAAACCCATGTAAGTTAATGATGGAGGCATTAGGACTAACCCATTTTCCTTTCAACACCATTATTTTTCATTTTCTTTATCACCTACCCAAAATCCCCCTAGTTAACCCCTTTGAGCCTAAACCTTTTCGTTTAAAAACCCACAAAACAAACACCCTTTACCCACCAAAACCCTTTTTCTTTTCAAACCTCTTTTGTTTTAGTAAAAAGCTCGGTTATCTTGTGCAACAAAAAAAGAGAGAGAGAGAGAATTTTGCAATAACCAAACAAGTTCCTCAAAAATCTTGTTTGAATATGCTTAGTTTAATAAATGTCAAAAGGGGGGGATTCACGACAACCGACGCTTTTTACGCTTTAAGCCCTTTTTAATAACCACTAACCCAAAACCACCTACCTTTAACCCAAGCCTAACCCTTCCCCCAAGTCCTTTTGATATCTACAAGGTTTATAGTTAAAAAGGAGGAGGATTGATTTCTTGGCAAGCATATGGTAGAAGTAAGTTCCATGCCGGCCTCGAGTGTTTCACAAAAATACATCTTCGGCCGAGTGTTGAGTGATATCCCGTGAGGTATGTGAACTTGTATATAAATGGAATTTTAAAAAGGCATGTTATGCCCAAATAAGTAATTTTTCTTATGAAACGTTCTAAATAAATCATAACGAATAGGATTGTAAATAATATAAAAATAAAACCCAATAAAGATCTTGGATTCCCGACACTCAAGACAAGCCTAAAACTTCTCTTCTACCCATTCCATTTGGGTGTGTAAGCCACATAATAAAGAGTTTTGCTTGAGAACAAGCAAAGATTTAAGTGTGGGGGTATTTGATGTGTGCAAAATGCAACATATAAATTACATCAATTGTGGCATAAAGCTGACCCTTTTTTAGTACTAATGTTGGAAAAAGTGTGCTTTTGTCTTCCTTTTGTATTTTCAGGATTAAATGAGCTCAAATGAACAAAAGAAGCAAAAAGGCAGCTAAATCTAACATAAATACAAGAAAAGGAATAAACATGGCATGCCCGACCCCTCGACAGCATCCTCCCAAGCAAAAACAAGAGAACAGAAGGCGGAACACGGGGGCGTGCCCAAGTGTCTGTAGAAAAGACAAAGCTGTAGAAGCTTCTATCACCCACCACGTGGCCGTGGTCAACTCTAAGATTCGCAGAATCTAAGGAAATCTTGGTAGTACAGATACGCTTCTGCACACGGGGTCGTGCCCAGTGGACATAGGGGCGTGGTCAACTAATGCAGACAAACTGCAATTAATGAAGAAAGAGAAGATGGGTGGACACGGGGCCGTGTCCGGGCTTCTGTGCAGGCTATAAATAGGGGTGCTTGGCTCACTTGCAAATCATCCCTTGGCAAACAACCTCTCTCACACTTCACCCACACTCCATCACCACGACAACACCATCATCCACCACCATCATCCATCATCCATCATAGAGTGTGTGAGTAGTCTCGGGATCCAAGATTGATCGTAAGAGTTCTTAACAATCAAAGGCCATGTTTGCCTAAGTCTCTTACATTACTTAGTGAAGACAAGTAATTAGTGTAATACTTTTTATTTTTAATCTTTTCGCACTTTTTATTTGGTTCTGTATTAATGACTTCAATAACTAGTTTCTTATGTTGAAGGTGAGTCTTCCTTATCATTTGTCCGTGGTGTCTTGGCGTTATTTTACTGTCTATATAAAATAAAAGATTTACACCATTCATATCTCCACGGTCTATATGGAGATATGTTGGCTACCTGGTCGGGGGTTAAGGGAATGGTTTGGTAAGAGTCTTGCCTTGTTCAGTGTATAGATCCTGCAAGGACCTGGGTCAAGCTTAGTAGGACCTCCTTCAATACCCACTGGTATTGGATGGCGGGGGTCCGAACTTCTTGATCCCCTCATATGTAAAGTACTATTAATATATTAACCCGGCTACTTAGGACTGTATCCCTGCTGACTCAGACTACTTAGCCGAGGGTAACGTCACCTTCAAAAGAGGGGCCTACCACATTACGCTTTAATAACTTAATTAATTATCTTTCAATAATCCAACCCTTTAGGATTGTATCCTTGCTGACTCAAACTACTGGGTTGAGGGTAACGTCACCTTCAAAAGAGGTGCCTACTACAATAACTAAGATAATCTCTTAAAAAGTGCAAAAGTGCGGAAATAATCAAAGGTTACACTAAAGGCGAGTGGGATCCAAGTGATTCATCTTGTCTATCTGTTTTTATTTTATTTTATTTTTATTTTCAGCATTTTAGTTTTTATTTTCTAGTTTAAAACATTTTTCTAAATTTTTTATTTGATTAGACGTTGAGGATAAACCGGTATTAAAAGCTCTGGTGTCCTTGGACGACCTCGGTATCTTACCAACACTATACTACGCTCACGATGGGTGCACTTGCCCATATGTGTGTTTGGTGTTAGTAAATATCGTGTTTTATAAATTTAAAACTTGACTAAAGTGGTTAAAAAAGGACTAAAAATCGACCCAGCCGCGTCTGGCTGTTCCCAACCGTGCCTTTATGCCCTCGACTAAACTTTTATTGATGCTCTCAATTTGGCCATTCCCTTGCGGATGCGCCACTGAGGAGAAGACGTGTTTAATGTTTAGTTCCTTTAGCCAGTTTTGGAAATCCTCGACAGCGAAGTTGGTGCCGTTATCGGTTATGATGCACATTGGTAGACCGAAATGGCAGATGATGTGTTCCCAGACAAACTTCCTTGTAATTTTAGTGGTAGTAGAAGTTAGCGGTTTTGCTTCCACCCATTTGGTGAAGTAGTCGACAGCCACTATGATAAACTTTACCGCACTTGGTGCGTCTGGAAAGGGTCCCACCACGTCGATTGCCCATTTTTTAAAGGGCCATGCGGTGGTGACAGGGACGAGGTTGTTCTTTGGGTGCAATGTCTTTGGTGTGTGTCGTTGACAACTAAAACATTCGTGCAAGACTTTAACCGCTTCTAGGTGCATGTCGGGCCAGTAATACCCAGCGTTCATTATTTTGGCCACTACCATGCGCGGGCCCGTGTGTATGCCACATATTCCTTCGTGTATCTCTCTGATCAAATACGTGGCATCTTGAGGGTCTACGCATCGTAGGAATGGCCCCAGGTATGACTTGCGGTATAAGATATCGTCCCCCATCTGATAGTGGCACACTTTGGATCTTAATGATCGACCAAACAGGTCGGGTTTGAAAGTCTAAGCGGTTGTCAAGACCGCTTGACTTACGACCCTAAACAAGCACTAGACTAAAAGTGACGAGTTAAACATGTTAAAACATGTTTAACTAAGTTAGAAAACAGGTTTGATATCAAAACAAAGTGTTTTGATACCCGAAAATAGCTTCGTTGCAAAATACGCATAAATATGCATTTTGACTGAAACTTTGACTCGTCACTTCGACTAATCGACGTGGTAATCAGTAGGTATAGTCACGAGGGACTATAACCATCGTGATTACGCTCACGTTGCAAACTTCGATTGAACTTTGACTTGACCAATTCATGGTCAAAGCAAAAAGTCAAACACCGTTTGACTTTCATACTTGAAATGCATAAACAAGCATGAAAGAAGCTTACAAAAGGTCCAAGCTAGGAAGAATTGAACTAAAAACTCAGGTATGAAGCCTTCAACAATGTGAGAGCTTCAACTTATAGCTGATTAGATCAATTTGAGCAATGAGAATGGCAAAAACCCAAGCTATTTATAGAATTCTTGAGTTTCTAGGATCATTACATGTGTTTCTGCAAGGATCAAAGCATGATCTTAGCCACACACATGTGGCCCATAGTTTCTAATACAATGGGAGCACAAAAACAAGCCAATGGTATGCTAAAACCATGGTAAAAATCACTGAAATCAGTTGCTGTTGCCAGATTCAATGTTTCTGTCCAGATAGGGGCGTCGCGCTACGCTACGGGTATTCACTCAGGGGGTCACCATACACCAAGCCCCCCTTCTGAAGTTTCAAAAATGGCAGAACAGGTCCCTGCACATGATTATGATGATTTTTGACGTTTTTAACATCCGTTGACCCATTTTCAAGACTCAATTATGAAGTTAAAGTACAGAGGACATGAAATATGCTTGAAAATATCATGGACGTTGGCTCATTTGGTCGTACGGTCATGTTATTCGGTTAATTACGACGAAACACGAACAGACACGAAAAACGATCCAAATTGGGCGATGAATGGAATTTTTGCATTCCTATCACTAAAATAAAATATTTTAACGATTACAAAAATTTTTGGATGTCCGGATATGTTCAGAACGTAAGATATGCACGTAAATGCAAACTTATGCACTTTTTGACGCTTTTAGTCCCTGTTGATCAAATATGTTTATTTTCGCATATCGAACCCCTCAAAGCCTATTTCTAAGCTATGTAAAGGATATTTATGGTATGTTTAGCTTATGATCATGTTTCGGAGGGTACGTTACTATATGAATCGGCAGACTTTCGCAGTTTGACGCAAATAGTCCCTGTGATCGAATAAACTTGTTTTTGCCATACCAAACCCTCCAAAACTTATTTCTAAGTTATGTAAAGGTTATTTAAGGTATGTTAAGCTTATTTTGATGTTCCGGAGTGTTTGTCGCATTAAACTGATTACGTTTATGCATCAATTTGCGTATAACTTTCAGGAAAGCGATTTAGAGCTCGAAATCGAACGAGAATTGATATGTGCAAAAGTCAAATGTATTTGTACAAATACCAAGATTGAAACACAAGATTTCATTGGATTCGTATTTGTATGATGGTCGTAGAGGCACAGATGTTACAGAATCGCCCTAGGATTCTCGCCCGACAAGTACGTCGTATCAGGAGGTGTGGGGTAAAACCATGAAGTTTACCTACTCGGTCCGCGTGTGCTTACCGTTGGTAAGGCGCATGGGGAGTGTGATTTGGCCTAGGGGGAAACTGTTTCCCCCGCGAATCCGGCCAACGGGTAGTCTACCGGCTGCAACCGATCTTAATCTTCTTGATCGAATTGGTTGAAGCACTGCTCATAGATAATGTCAGAGGTACTGCCCGGGTCGATAAAGAGATGCTCCATGCAATAATGAGATAGGTAGCCGGTGATGATGACGGCGCGCGTGTCGCGTGTTCCGCCTCGGACTTTGGGGAAAACGACCTGTTCATCTTTCTAGTCATTATCCCCCCTTCTTGCCGCCTTGCGCGGCCTTCCACGGCCCCCATGGATCATGTGGGTTGAGGCCACATACATGGTCTTTTTTCTTGTGGAGGTGGCCTCGTCGTGGGGGTGATGCGCTTGGTTTGCTTCTGCGCGGCTGTCAACAGATGTTGCAGCTTCCCCTCTTTTAGGGCTCGTTCAATCTCCAACCGGAGACTGATGTAGTTGTTGGTTGAGTGGCCCGAGTCCTTATGATACTCACAGCAAAGAGTGAGATCTTGGTTCTTCTTGGACGGTTGGTCGCAAGAATTGTGCGTCCGTAAGGAATACGTCTCTTGGCGTCTTGTTGATCTCAATCCAATTGCGGTCCCAAGATTCCTTTTTGGATGCCCGCTGTTCGCGTTGGGCATTGATAGTTGCCCTTATGTCGGGCTGGTATCCACGCGGGACGTATGGTTTAGAATCGTTGCCACGACTCCAAATGTCCCAGTTGCGCTTGTTGTTGCATTTGGTGTCATGGCGGGAGGATTGACCTTCCGTCTGGGGCTGCGCTTTGCCAGTGTGCGGTTTAAGAGACTGCTGTGTTTGGGCGTACGTCTTGACCGCCGCCATAACGTCGTCCCATTTTTCTGGCAAGCCCTCCTTGCCTGAGATGGTCATGACCACTTCATCGTTTTTAACTGCCCGTATGAAATGGTTGCGGGCCATCTGATCTGCTACCCCGCCAATCTCGAGGCACTCTTTATTATAACGGATAACGAAAGATTCCAGGCTTTCGTGTTCTCCGCGCCAGATGTTCATGACGTTCATTGAATCGCGTTTGTGGCGTCGTTGTTGGCTGAAATGAGCAAAAAACTTTGCTTGTAATTACTCAAATGAAGCCAGCGATCCAACTGGCAAAGAATCAAACCAGGCCCTCGCTAATCCAGTGAGGGTTTGGGGGGGAAATGGCACCATGTGGCCTCATCCCAATTGCCCATGCAACCAACGCCATTAAAAACATTCATATGGTCGTCCGGATCAGACAAACCATTGTATTTCCCAATCGTGGGTGGGAGTTTGTTTGTTGTTAGTTTGGTGTGGGCGATCTCCGTTATGAACTTGGAGTTTTCGGTCGCGGACCTTGGACTGTAGGGTTGGGCTTAGTTGCGCTTTGCAGCGCGGACGTATGTAGTGAGGGGTTAAGTGGGAGGAATGTAATTATACCCTCCTGGTCGGCTGTTCGACGCGTGGGATTCCCCGAAGTATGTACAGTCGTCTGGGTCGGTGCGATCTTACCCCTCGTTGTGGGGTTATTGTCGCATATTTTCGCCATGTGGGCCAAAGCGGCTTTGTATTGGGCCCCTGCGCTCTTCGCGCCTATCTCGGGAGGCTGGGTTTGTGGGTGCCCTACCATCGTATTGCAAGATACGAGCCGCAGGTATGTTTGGTGTGGGGGTAGGACCTCCGGGTATTTGCGCTTCCGCACAACCTCTATTGTAGGCTGCGGCAAGGATAGTTTGTTGTTGGTAATACCAGGGATGGAGATCCATGCCTGGGGGTATCACAGAAGCGTACTGTGAGAAATCTGGTGTGAACATGGGGGGAGCGCCCCCTTGTGTGGATGTGTCAATGTGGCCAATTTGTTGGGCCGGGGGAGCAGTCCCCGTAGGCCCTGGGTTTGCGGGGTTTAGGCTTTCCCCGGTAGCATTTTTTTGACGATCAGAAATGATCTTCAAAAAAGAAAGAGATGTGAAAAAAGTGCTAAGAGTAGCGGTGGGCGCCAATAATGAAACAGTGGATAACCAAGAGAGGTTAATTCACTGGTCTCGTCAACTAGGGTTAATCCCTTCTTTCCGAGGATAGGTGGCTGGATCGTCCACTGATCTGTCTCCTGCACAAGGGAAACACACCGTGACTCGTAACAAGGAGGATAAGGTGGGTGGTGCTACTTGTTACCACTCTCCAGCGTGAGAATCAGTAATTTGCTTGAGAAGCAAAGTGTGTGATAGTAGTAGTAGTAGTGAGAGAGTTGATAAGCGATACCTCAAACCTGGTCCGGGATAGGTATTTATAGCCGAGGAGTGAAGGAGGGTAATTGAGTGGCTAGACTGACAACGCACAGCCTCTTGCAGGTGTGTCAGGCTTGTCGGTTACGGTGGTGATGCCACGTCCTACTGTGGTATCAGTCTGTGCGCAAGTGTCGTTTACGTATGGGCTGACAGATGACTGTCGGCAGTGCCACTTGCTGTTTTGGCTACCTTAGTCAAGGTGTCAGTCCCACTTGCATCGTCAGTAGGATGCGGTGCTAAGCCGCATCGCTACCTGCGGTAACCGCGGTTGTTTCCACGTTCCTTGGTCCGACGCAGACGTTTATGGGATGCGGTGCGAGGCCGCATCGCAATACCTGGTGACTGTTCTTTTGGCATCCCTTGTCGTGACGGAAATGTTCATAGGACGCGGTGCTAAGCTGCATCGCTATGTGCAACATCCATTTTCATACACAAGGTAAGTCTTCTCATCACTTGACCGATTGGATTCAACCGATGTGTTCGCGCTGTCCGCACGGTCACAGATAAGTTCTTGCCGGTGGAGATTTTCGATAAGGGTAATGGTCACTCTTACGGCCATGTTGATGCGAGATCTGGAACTATGCCCCTTCAGAACACTAGATTAACCCATTTTCTAATGATGTTCGTTTAGAAATTTATATTCATTTCATGATCAATAATGGTGTTTAAATTCATAACTCATTTTCTCATATTTTCAATAGAATGATCTTGTGACGTGTGATAAAAGAAAAAGTAAATTCATGCTAATGTTCCTTTTTCTAGATAAAAGAAAACATTTTTTTAATTAAAACCATAATAACTTTTAACATACGGATATGATACCATCAATAATGCACAATCAATAAAGAACACAATGTAAACCACATCATTAGATGTACTAAAAGCATACGCGTTTCAAGCATAAGTTTATTTTGAGATCATGTATATTTATGAGTTTTGAAATTGGTAATTATATTTTTTTTATTTGTTTATCACAAATAATTCTTTAATCAAAACATATATTGGTGATCAATTGGTTTTGTTATATTTTGTTTCAGATTTTTGTATTTAATATACTCTACTTGTCAACTTTTTGTTGTCAAGTTTTCATTATTAAATTTAGTCATAAAGTAACCTAACTTGATGATCAACCATAAATCAATTATAAACATTATAGGCTATAGCTATGTTATAAATAGATTTTTCGTGTTCTATGAATTGTTGGAAAAGTAGCCATAAATGTATATATTATGAACTCCTATTATTATTAAAGTCATGTGAAAGGGATTTAAAAGAATTAACATATCTTTTATCATATTTTTTAATTGTTGCATAAATTATTATTTTTTTTAAACTTGTCATATAAAATCAATCTCATGTCTTAATGAACTAAGAGTGGAAGTCTATTGACAAAGACAAAATCTTTAAATACCTGGGTTTGAGAAGGAGATATAAGGGGTTTAAATCCCATAAACGACAGAAATTAGAAGAAAATTGCCGTTAAAAAAAAAAAAAAAAGAATGAATTCAACTTAAAGTATCTTCAATAAACATTCATTAGAATATAACTATGCTATGATTGTGTTTGGTCATCTTTTTGGTCTTATTTTAAAGAATGTTTAAAGTATAAATTGATTGAAAAGTGTTTAGTGATTAGAAGTTTCAAAAGATTTTATATTATTGAGTGACGATGTGTTTACTTCACTCTTAGTTATTTTTTTGAACAGCAAACAAAACTTTTATATATATTCTCTACCCAGCTAGTCATTGGCATCATATATCAGACAACATTTGAAAAAACATTAAAGACCCGAATTACTGCAGAAACAAGAACAAAAACATCTGCACAGCTAGCCAAAGCTTCCAAGATTGAACCTTTTCCGATCTCCCCACGACAGTGCCCGATTTAGACCTGTTTTTAACCCAAAGGAAACTTAAAGTTTTCGACTCCTCTAGCACTGCAACCACTAAAGGAATTCTGGACTCAAAAACCGCATTGTTGCTCGATCATCAAATGTTCCGGATGACTATTAAAATGACAGCATTTAATGCCTTTTTCCCCTTTTTTGACCCGCTTGAGACCTTCTCCTCTAGCACTGCAACCACTGAAGGAACTCTGACTCAAAAACCACCTTGTTTCTCGATCGCCAAATGCTCTAGATGACTATTAAAATGACAGCATTTAATGTCTTTTTCCCTTTTTTGACCCGCTTAAGACCTTAGTTATTATATTTAAGAAAAAAACATTTACGATCATTATATATGTAATAAAACGTTAAGACCGCGCATCAAAGTCTAAAGTCTAAGTACACAATTGGTCCAATACTGATTAAGCCTAAGTGCCTAAGTGCCTAAGTGTTGACCCGGTTTAATTAGCTTTTGAGCATTAAATAACTAATTATTTAAAAGTAATACTTTTATATGCTGAAATTTTCATTTAGAAAAATAATATTTTATATGTTATCATAAACGAAAAGTAAATAATTGATTTCAGCTCTGTATTTTTTATAAGTAACATACTCATACTTAAAAATCCAGTCCATTACATGACTTGAATATGTAAAACTTTGTTTTATTTTTCTGTAACTTTTAATGTGTGGGATTAAACAATTATAATAAAAATAATAATAATCAAAGACTACATTTCAAACTAAAGTATTTCCCCCGACACATAGATAAACAATTAAAATAGATATGTCGTGGTTTAATCACACTGTCACAGAAAATGCCAAGTAATTGATCATAATAGATAGGGGTGTGAATTTATGATATAACCTGAAAACCCGACACAAACGTAACACAAAATTCACGGGTTAGGTTTAGTAAAAACGGGTTAAGGTTAGGATCAGTTCAAGGTTGAACCCGTGAACCCGATTAGCTAAACGGGTCATGTTCGGGTCAACCCGGTTAGGTTGACGGGTTAACCCGTTTAACCCATTTATAATATATTTTTGTTTTTTTACAATATGTTTTATCTCATAAATTAAATTGGGTGGTTATTTTACAATATTATTTCACTTATAAATACTATAATTATTTTTAGTTACAACTCAAATTGATTTTCCAAAATGCATGATTAACACCTTTAACCAACTTTGTAATTTCTTTATAAAATCCATTGGCAAATTGGAAATAAATAATCCCATCTAACTCAATTTGGTCGATAATAATTTCAAGTCAGCCATTGGCCGATAATAATCCGAGCTGGTCAATTTTTTTTTGTAAACTAGTCTGCCGTTAAAATAGCTTAACGGAGTTAAGTTTTTTTCCGAATTACAAATCGATGTTTTGGGCTTTTGATCAGAACGAGGATACAAGTCGATTGATGTAAAACTTACCTCGAAATACTGCCCCAACCCACGAAAACGGTGCTTCAATTCGGGTGCTTAAACTTCCAATTAACAAAAATCAAGTCATTTCGGGCACAATTTCGAGGTAAGTTTTACATCAATCGACTCGTATCCTCGTTCTGATCAAAACCCTAAAACATCAGTTTGTAATTCGGAAAAAAAAAACTTAACTCCAATAAGCTATTTTAATGGCGGACTATTTTACAAAATAAATTGACCAGTTTGGATTATTATCGGCCAATAACTGACTTGGGATTATTATCGGCCAAATTGAGTTAGGTGAGATTATTTATTTCCAATTCGGCAAATCCATTTGGTGATATTTAAAGACTTAAATTGAAGTATTTAAATAAAAAAGTTATTTAGTTATTTAGTGACTTAAATAACAATTCATAGTTAATAATTAGGCATAATTAAATTATAATAAATATCTAAAAACATATTTTCTTAATATTATTTGTAAATTACCCTATATATTAATTTTCCAATGCTTTGAACAGTAACATTTTAAACAGTAACAAATAAAAAATAGTATTATCCTTTTATGCTAATAAGACTGTATAGTATGGTGGGGTGGGGGTTCGGTCATGGGTTGGCACGTGTACTTTGAGGGGCACCGTTCGTCAGTTGTATGTTGGGTCGGTATGGCGGGGCGGGGCGTGGCTAGCCCGCTTGGGTTTGGCTTAGCCAAACGGTTGTTTTTTAAATTTAAATTCTAGCCACCTATAGCCTAGCCAACCCAGCCAATGAGAGCCGGCCACGGAACACCGCTAGGCCCGCCTAACGCCCGGGTTGAAACCCCCGCCTAAGGGGCCACGCCGAAACCCAGCCCCACCCGGGATGGTGACTTGGGCCTTTGTACCCAACCCATGCCCCAAGCCCCGCCCCATACCCCATAGTCTAATTGAAGTGAAGAAACAGTAGAAGCAATTAAACAACATGGCAGGGAATAGTATCACCTTGCCATTGGTTCAAATGGGCGGCCGCCCCTCCGCCCCTCCCCCATTGGACCAACCAGTTTATTATTTTATACACGCTTTAAAATTATGTTTTTGCCCTTGAATATGTGCCATTGGTTCAAATGGGCGGCGAGCAATACCCATTAGACCAACCAGTTTATTATTTTATATCCACTTTAAAATTACGTTTTTGCCCCCAGTTAAAAAACACGGTTTTGCCTCAACTTCAAAATACGTTTACCCTTTTTGCCCTGAGCTAAAAAATATGATTTCGCTCTCGGTAAAAAAATTACGCTTTTACCCTCAACCAAAATTACGTTCTCGCCCAAGTTCAAAATAAAATTTGGTTTTTCCCCCGACTCAAAAATTAAGATTTTACACCAGTTTATTATTTTATACCTACTTTAAAATTACGGTTTTGCCCAGATTTTAAAATTACGTATTTGCCCACAGTTCAAAATAAATTTATGCTTTTGCCCCCAGCTAAAATTTACGAATTTCCCCTCGGTTCAAAATTACGATATCACCCTCAATTCAAAATTACGTTTTTCCCCAGTGCAAAATAAAAATATGGTTTTCCCCTATCTAAAAATTAGGATTTGACCATCGGGAACAAAATTTTGATTTTTCCCCCAAGTAAAAATAAAAATATGATTTTGCCCTCAACTAAAAATCGTGTCAAAGAGCTGCCTAACACTCTTTATACTTTTTATTTCTTGCAAAACTATAGTACTGTTTTTTTAATTGATTGAGGATTATTCGGCAATCGCCCTGCAACGTGGGCGGGCATCACCTAGTTTAATTAATAGTAAAGAGAGGCAGAAGTTAGTATATCCAAGTTATTTTTGTATGTTAGCTATAGAAATAGAGTTAATTACTGTTTTCGTCTCTGTGGTTTGTGATGTGTGTCGGTGTGTATATAATTTTTATATATATTTAAGCCCCTTTTTACACTTTTAGCCAAGTTTTAAATTTATAAAACACGATATTTACTAACACTAAACACACATATGGGCAAGTGCACCCATCGTGGACGTAGTATAGTGTTGGTAAGATACCGAGGTCGTCCAAGGACACAAGAGCTTTTAATACCGGTTTATCCTCAACGTCTAACCAAATCAAAAAGTGAGAAAAATGTTTTAAACTAAGAAAAATAAAAACTAACTAAATGCTGAAAAATAAAATAAAATAAAAACAGATAGACAAGATGAATCACTTGGATCCGACACGTGTATTAGTATAACCTTTGATTATTTTCGCACTTTTGCACTTGTTTAAGAGATTATCTTAGTTATTGTAGTAGGCCCCTCTTTTGAAGGCGACGTTACCCTCAACCCAGTAGTTTGAGTCAGCAAGGATACAATCCTAAAGGGTCGGATTATTGGAAGATAATGAATTAAGTTATTAATGCAAATTGTGGTAGGCCCCGCTTTCGGCGGTGACGTTACCCTCGGCTTAGTAGTCTGAGTCAGCAGGGATACAGTCCTAAATAGCCGGGTTATAGTATTAATAGTAGTTAACTTATGAGGGGGTCAAAGAGTTTGGATCCCCGCCATCCAATACCTATGGGTATTGAAGGAGATCCTACTAAATTTGACCCAGGTCCCAAGCAGGACCTCTAAACGCTGAACAAGGGCAAGACCCTTACCAAACCGTTCCCTTAACCCCCGACCAGGTAGCCAACATACCTCCATATAGACCGTGGAGATATGAATGGTGAAAATCTTTTATTTTATATAGACAGTAAAATAACGCCAAGACACCACGGACAAACGATAAGGAAAGATCACCTTCAACATAAGTAACTAGTTATTAAAGTCATTAATACAAAACCAAATAAAAAGTGCAAAAGATTAAAAATAAAAAGTATTATACTAAACACTTGTCTTCACCAAGTGATGTAAGAGACTTAGGCAAACATGGCCTTGATTGTCAAGAACTCTTACTATCAATCTTGGATCCCGAGACGACTCACACACTCTACGATGGACAATGGATGATGGTGGTGGATGATGGTGTTATGGTGGTGGTGGGTGGTGGATGAAGTGTGAGAGAGGTGGTGTGCCAAGGGATGAAATGGAATGAAGCCAAGCACCCCTATTTATAGGCTGAACAGAAGGCTGGGCACGGCCTCGTGTCCGCTGGACACGCCCCCGTGCCCGTCTGACATTCTCTCTCTTCATTAATTGTAATTCGCAATTACAATTAATGCGCCTGCTGTACTTTCACCACGCCCCCGTGCCCACTGGACACGGCCCCGTGGTGGGCAATGGAAGCTTCTACTGGTTTGTCTTTTCTGCTGCTTCCTGGGCATGCCCCCGTGTTCGCTGGACACGGGGCGTGTTCAGTCTCTGTTTTCTCTTCTTTGCCTTGGGAGGTGCCGTTGAGGGTCCGGGCAGTCTACTTTTGTTCCTTTTCTTGTATTTATGCTAGAATTAGTTGTCTTTTTGCTTCTTTTGTGATTTTGAGCTCATTTCATCCTGAAAATACAAAAGGAAGACAAAAACACTCTTTTTCCAACATTAGTACTTAAAAAGGGTTAGTTTTATGCCTTAATTGATGTGATTTATATGTTGCATTTTACACACATCAAATACCCCCACACTTGAACTTTTGCTTGTCCTCAAGCAAAACTCTTTAAATGTGGCTTACACTCCCAAATGGAATAGGTAGAAGAGAAAGTTTTTAGCTTGTCCTAGAGTGTCGGGAATCCAAGGTCTTTGTAAGTTTTATTTTTATTTATTTACAATCCTATTCGTTATGATTTATTTTGAACGTTTCATAAGATAAATTACTTATTTGGGCATAGCATGCCTTATTAAAATTCCATTTATATACAAGTTCACATACCTCACGGGGGATCACTCAACACTCGGCCGAAGGTGTATATTTTTAGTGAATCACTCGAGAGCGGCATGGAACTTACGCCTTTCATAGGCTTGCCAAGCAATCAATCCTCCTCCTTTTTAACTTTTTACCTTTGTAAATATCAAGAGGACTTTTGGGGTGAAGGGTTAGGCTTGGGTTAAAGGTGGGTGGTTTGTGTTAGTGGTTAGTAAAAGGGCGAAAATCGTAAAAAGCGTCGGTTTTCGTAAAATACCTTGTCTTTAGCGACTTTTTATTTTGAAGTATTTCTCCAAACAAGCTTTTATATAGCTTTTGTTTGTTTTTTACTTCATCATTTTTTTTTCATCACATAAAAAGGCGAGTTTACGAAGAACCGAGCTTGTTACTAAAATAAAGGGTGAAAAATAAAAAATGGTTTTTGGTGGGTAAAAAGGGTTTTTTGGGGTAATGAAATGAAAGGTTTAGGCTCAAAGGGGCTATCTAGGGGGATTTTGGGTAGGTGATAAAAAAAATGAAAAATAATGGTTTTGAAAGAAAAATGGTTAGTCCTAATGCCTCCATCATTTACTTACTTGGGTTTAAGTTGGTAAGGACTGGGAATGTATTGTTGTGGCAAGTTCTAGATTTGTAAGAACCAAGCGGCTATTCACACAAGAAACGAAAAATGAGCATTTAGTCTAAATATGTATATTTTTATGCTCAATAAAGGCTCAAAACTCACTTTTGTGGGAATGGGTTTTTAATGTGATCAAGTATATATAATCGAATTTTTAACTAGACTTGTTATGCCGTTTCATAATTTTCTTATGTTGGTTCTTTGTTATCACGACGCTATCGGTTGTAAACTTGTAAAAATATAACCTTTTTAGAACTTGTTATTCCCAACTTAAACTAAGACAAGTAAATAAAAAAATGAAAAAAGTTTTTGAAAAAATTTGGGGTGTTTAGCGGTTCCAATAGAGTTTTGTGTAAGGCTTGTGTTTAGGATTTGCAAAATTCAAGGTTTTAGCATCCCCCCCACACTTAAATTACACATTGTCCTCAATGTGTCCAAAAATAAGGTTTTTGGTCGATTAGGATGTGTAAAAGTAAGTTAAAAAGCAAAGATTTATGTTACTGGCATCCTGGACACGGCCCCGTGGTGACCGGGCACGGCCCCGTGGTCAAGTGCCAGTAACAAAAATTAGAGAATTGAAACAGAAGCCTGGACACGGGGGCGTGTCCGCTGAACACGACCCGTGTCCAGTTACCTGAACTGGGTGTTTTCCTGCAGGTGGCTCAGCACGGGGGCGTGTTGGTTGGGCACAGCTCGTGTTGAGCCTTCTGTGATGGAGATTTGTGTCGGGTTGCTCTGTTCTTCGTGCATGGTTCCATTTTTCTCGTTCCCTTTTTCATCCATTACCACCATGAGTGTGTTTTATTCGCAAAACAACCATCAATCTTAAAAACCATCATAACATTGCGAACATAGAGAGACATTACATAAAGTTAGCTAAATAACTAGGGGATACATGAGGTTATCATAAGGGTTCTACTTATTTAGGAAAATTTCGGGAATAGCTTCCCGATGTAGTAACACTCTCTAGCCGATGGCTCCTCGGTTGTCATTCAAAGCCATTCTTCTATCTCCCTTGGGAGGTAGAAGGTAGCTTCATTCTCTTCTGTGTCTTGAGGAGGAATGCTCACCGGGACTCCTTGCACCACCCTTGGTTGAGGCACTTGGTGCATGGCGTGCCATTCGGCTGGAATGATGACCTCGGGTACTACATTCCACGCCCTTTGGGTTATCACCGGAACCAAAGGCGGGGAAGCGAGAAGGTTTAACCTCTGGTGCAGGAGGTTTACTTCTCGCAGGCAGCCCTCCAAACCTACCGTCAGATGATTAATACGGTCCACCAATGCTTCTTCCACTCCCGTCATCTCGTCTATGGCTTCCCTCAAAGCGTAAACGTAGTTTACTAGGGAATCCTCCGCCGTGGACGACCTCCTTCCATTTCGGTTATTTCTCGAAGATGTTCCGCTATTTCTGCTGGCCATTTTCTGCGAAAGAAGCCGAAGATAACTAAACTTTTGCAGAACAGTACCTCGAACACGGCCCCGTGCTCAGTGAGCACGGCCCCGTGTTCAGCTGTCTGCAGGATTTTTGTCTAACGATTCTAGGTTTTTAAATTATTCCAATACCCTTTTACCGTGTTCTAAGCTCAGATAATTTAAAACAAAGTTATAGAACTAACTTTAGACAAGAATCTGCAGCCAAAAATCCTACAAACCTTACATAGAAGATTGGAATCATGGGTTTCCAAGCTTCCATGGAGGGGATGTTTGAAAAATTTTTGGAAGAAGGAGAAATGAACAAAAGTGGAAAAGACAAGATGGTCCTTAGGAACCTTCTTTTAGCACTTACCTAGGATGGTATATGTGAAGATCCCAGGAATCTCTGCTTGGTGAAGTGGTAAAAAATGAGCAGGATTCAGGCTGCATTTAAAGAAAACGACAGCACATTGGACACGGCCCCGTGTTCGCTGGACACGGCCCCGTGTGTAGAGAAAATCCTGACACATTTTGTCCGTATTCTGACAGAATCAGCAGAGAATCTTCTGAGTGAACACGGGGGCGTGTTGACCGGGCACGGCCCCGTGTCGGTAGGCTGTTTCATGGAGTTTTGTTGTTACTAAGGAGTTTATTTATATCGGGTGGTTCTTGATTTGTTGGAACAACCCCAAAGTGCCTAAGATACCTTAATTGTCCTATACTAAGGCGAGAACGCAAGAGGTTATCGGTGAGGGTAATTCCTATTTTCATTCTAGGTGGACAAGTCCAACCCTTTTCCGGGCTCTCGTTAAAGAAGGTGTATGCCGAATCGCTCAGGTCTATGTATGCATCGAACGAAGTCGATGGGGAGTCATTCACGGCACAATCGACACAGGGACGACTATTGTCCACGTCTTTTCTAGGTATGAAGGTATTTTCGGGAGCAACGAGGTTGTCGGAATGCGGTTCCAACATTTCCTCATGGTCATCATCTTGGGATGGATCTATAAAATCCTTCCTAAGTTCTTTTGACCAATTGAGAATTAGTTCTTCTAGTTGAAATAACTCGTCAAGGAGCATTTCTCCTAGAATATCTGGCTGGGCGCATTCAAGGGAGAGATAGTGCTTATTTTTACTTTCGCCTCACTTAAGGTTACAAGGAATCGGTGGGTCTATATAGTGGGGCCTATAATTGAGAAAATAACATTTTAATTCCTCATGTTCGCCTCCACATAATCGACACCACAAACCATAAGAGTGCCGAAAGTAAAAAAAATTACTATCACTCATGTTTGTGTCAGAAATTACCAACCGCCGGGATCTAACGGTTCTGTTTTCAGTAACTGAATCTTGGGCACGAGGGCGTGTTGAGTGGACACGGCCCCGTGTTCAGCTTACTGTCTGACTTAAAACAGGATTGCCAGTTCCAATGATTGAGCACGGGGGCGTGTTCAGCAGGCACGGCCCCGTGTTGAGCTCTGCAGAAGCTGAAAATCTAAGAAAAAATCCTAAAAAATTAAAGAAAAATAAAAATATGATTAGGCCGTTGATTCCTAACTTTCTTAAAATCCTTGTGTCCCCGGCAACGGCGCCAAAAACTTGATGTGTGTCGGTGTGTATATAATTTTTATATATATTTAAGCCCCTTTTTACACTTTTAGCCAAATTTTAAATTTATAAAACACGATATTTACTAACACTAAACACACATATGGGCAAGTGCACCCATCGTGGACGTAGTATAGTGTTGGTAAGATACCGAGGTCGTCCAAGGACACAAGAGCTTTTAATACCGGTTTATCCTCAACGTCTAACCAAATCAAAAAGTGAGAAAAATGTTTTAAACTAAGAAAAATAAAAACTAACTAAATGCTGAAAAATAAAATAAAATAAAAACAGATAGACAAGATGAATCACTTGGATCCGACACGTGTATTAGTATAACCTTTGATTATTTTCGCACTTATGCACTTGTTTAAGAGATTATCTTAGTTATTGTAGTAGGCCCCTCTTTTGAAGGCGACGTTACCCTCAACCCAGTAGTTTGAGTCAGCAAGGATACAATCCTAAAGGGTCGGATTATTGGAAGATAATGAATTAAGTTATTAATGCAAATTGTGGTAGGCCCCGCTTTCGGCGGTGACGTTACCCTCGGCTAAGTAGTCTGAGTCAGCAGGGATACAGTCCTAAATAGCCGGGTTATAGTATTAATAGTAGTTAACTTATGAGGGGGTCAAAGAGTTTGGATCCCCGCCATCCAATACCTATGGGTATTGAAGGAGATCCTACTAAATTTGACCCAGGTCCCAAGCAGGACCTCTGAACGCTGAACAAGGGCAAGACCCTTACCAAACCGTTCCCTTAACCCCCGACCAGGTAGCCAACATACCTCCATATAGACCGTGGAGATATGAATGGTGAAAATCTTTTATTTTATATAGACAGTAAAATAACGCCAAGACACCACGGACAAACGATAAGGAAAGATCACCTTCAACATAAGTAACTAGTTATTAAAGTCATTAATACAAAACCAAATAAAAAGTGCAAAAGATTAAAAATAAAAAGTATTATACTAAACACTTGTCTTCACCAAGTGATGTAAGAGACTTAGGCAAACATGGCCTTGATTGTCAAGAACTCTTACTATCAATCTTGGATCCCGAGACGACTCACACACTCTACGATGGACAATGGATGATGGTGGTGGATGATGGTGTTATGGTGGTGGTGGGTGGTGGATGAAGTGTGAGAGAGGTGGTGTGCCAAGGGATGAAATGGAATGAAGCCAAGCACCCCTATTTATAGGCTGAACAGAAGGCTGGGCACGGCCCCGTGTCCGCTGGACACGCCCCCGTGCCCGTCTGACATTCTCTATCTTCATTAATTGTAATTCGCAATTACAATTAATGCGCCTGCTGTACTTTCACCACGCCCCCGTGCCCGCTGGACACGGCCCCGTGGTGGGCAATGGAAGCTTCTACTGGTTTGTCTTTTCTGCTGCTTCCTGGGCACGCCCCCGTGTTCGCTGGACACGGGGCGTGTTCAGTCTCTGTTTTCTCTTCTTTGCCTTGGGAGGTGCCGTTGAGGGTCCGGGCAGTCTACTTTTGTTCCTTTTCTTGTATTTATGCTAGAATTAGTTGTCTTTTTGCTTCTTTTGTGATTTTGAGCTCATTTCATCCTGAAAATACAAAAGGAAGACAAAAACACTCTTTTTCCAACATTAGTACTTAAAAAGGGTTAGTTTTATGCCTTAATTGATGTGATTTATGTGTTGCATTTTACACACATCAAATACCCCCACACTTGAACTTTTGCTTGTCCTCAAGCAAAACTCTTTAAATGTGGCTTACACTCCCAAATGGAATAGGTAGAAGAGAAAGTTTTTAGCTTGTCCTAGAGTGTCGGGAATCCAAGGTCTTTGTAAGTTTTATTTTTATTTATTTACAATCCTATTCGTTATGATTTATTTTGAACGTTTCATAAGATAAATTACTTATTTGGGCATAGCATGCCTTATTAAAATTCCATTTATATACAAGTTCACATACCTCACGGGGGATCACTCAACACCCGGCCGAAGGTGTATATTTTTAGTGAATCACTCGAGAGCGGCATGGAACTTACGCCTTCCATAGGCTTGCCAAGCAATCAATCCTCCTCCTTTTTAACTTTTTACCTTTGTAAATATCAAGAGGACTTTTGGGGTGAAGGGTTAGGCTTGGGTTAAAGGTGGGTGGTTTGTGTTAGTGGTTAGTAAAAGGGCGAAAATCGTAAAAAGCGTCGGTTTTCGTAAAATACCTTGTCTTTAGCGACTTTTTATTTTGAAGTATTTCTCCAAACAAGCTTTTATATAGCTTTTGTTTGTTTTTGACTTCATCATTTTTTTTTTCATCACATAAAAAGGCGAGTTTACGAAGAACCGAGCTTGTTACTAAAATAAAGGGTGAAAAATAAAAAATGGTTTTTGGTGGGTAAAAAGGGTTTTTGGGGTAATGAAATGAAAGGTTTAGGCTCAAAGGGGCTATTTAGGGGGATTTTGGGTAAGTGATAAAAAAATGAAAAATAATGGTTTTGAAAGAAAAATGGTTAGTCCTAATGCCTCCATCATTTACTTACTTGGGTTTAAGTTGGTAAGGACCGGGAATGTATTGTTGTGGCAAGTTCTAGATTTGTAAGAACCAAGCGGCTATTCACACAAGAAACGAAAAATGAGCATTTAGTCTAAATATGTATATTTTTATGCTCAATAAAGGCTCAAAACTCACTTTTGTGGGAATGGGTTTTTAATGTGATCAAGTATATATAATCGAATTTTTAACTAGACTTGTTATGCCGTTTCATAATTTTCTTATGTTGGTTCTTTGTTATCACGACGCTATCGGTTGTAAACTTGTAAAAATATAACCTTTTTAGAACTTGTTATTCCCAACTTAAACTAAGACAAGTAAATAAAAAAATGAAAAAAGTTTTTGAAAAAAATTGGGGTGTTTAGCGGTTCCAATAGAGTTTTGTGTAAGGCTTGTGTTTAGGATTTGCAAAATTCAAGGTTTTAGCATCCCCCCCACACTTAAATTACACATTGTCCTCAATGTGTCCAAAAATAAGGTTTTTGGTCGATTAGGATGTGTAAAAGTAAGTTAAAAAGCAAAGATTTATGTTACTGGCATCCTGGACACGGCCCCGTGGTGACCGGGCACGGCCCCATGGTCAAGTACCAGTAACAAAAATTAGAGAATTGAAACAGAAGCCTGGACACGGGGGCGTGTCCGCTGAACACGACCCGTGTCCAGTTACCTGAACTGGGTGTTTTCCTGCAGGTGGCTCAGCACGGGGGCGTGTTGGTTGGGCACGGCCCGTGTTGAGCCTTCTGTGATGGAGATTTGTGTCGGG
The DNA here is from genome assembly GCF_002127325.2 of Helianthus annuus. Lineage (NCBI taxonomy): Eukaryota > Viridiplantae > Streptophyta > Magnoliopsida > Asterales > Asteraceae > Helianthus > Helianthus annuus. Next base: position 40,112,031 of record NC_035434.2, on the reverse strand, counting down.
TTGCTCTGTTCTTCGTGCATGGTTCCATTTTTCTCGTTCCCTTTTTCATCCATTACCACCATGAGTGTGTTTTATTCGCAAAACAACCATCAATCTTAAAAACCATCATAACATTGCGAACATAGAGAGACATTACATAAAGTTAGCTAAATAACTAGGGGATACATGAGGTTATCATAAGGGTTCTACTTATTTAGGAAAATTTCGGGAATAGCTTCCCGATGTAGTAACACTCTCTAGCCGATGGCTCCTCGGTTGTCATTCAAAGCCATTCTTCTATCTCCCTTGGGAGGTAGAAGGTAGCTTCATTCTCTTCTGTGTCTTGAGGAGGAATGCTCACCGGGACTCCTTGCACCACCCTTGGTTGAGGCACTAGGTGCATGGCGTGCCATTCGGCTGGAATGATGACCTCGGGTACTACATTGGTTATCACCGGAACCAAAGGCGGGGAAGCGAGAAGGTTTAACCTCTGGTGCAGGAGGTTTACTTCTCGCAGGCAGCCCTCCAAACCTACCGTCAGATGATTAATACGGTCCACCAATGCTTCTTCCACTCCCGTCATCTCGTCTATGGCTTCCCTCAAAGCGTAAACGTAGTTTACTAGGGAATCCTCCGCCGTGGACGACCTCCTTCCATTTCGGTTATTTCTCGAAGATGTTCCGCTATTTCTGCTGGCCATTTTCTGCGAAAGAAGCCGAAGATAACTAAACTTTTGCAGAACAGTACCTCGAACACGGCCCCGTGCTCAGTGAGCACGGCCCCGTGTTCAGCTGTCTGCAGGATTTTTGTCTAACGATTCTAGGTTTTTAAATTATTCCAATACCCTTTTACCGTGTTCTAAGCTCAGATAATTTAAAACAAAGTTATAGAACTAACTTTAGACAATAATCTGCAGCCAAAAATCCTACAAACCTTACATAGAAGATTGGAATCATGGGTTTCCAAGCTTCCATGGAGGGGATGTTTGAAAATTTTTTGGAAGAAGGAGAAATGAACAAAAGTGGAAAAGACAAGATGGTCCTTAGGAACCTTCTTTTAGCACTTACCTAGGATGGTATATGTGAAGATCCCAGGAATCTCTACTTGGTGAAGTGGTAAAAAATGAGCAGGATTCAGGCTGCATTTAAAGAAAACGACAGCACACTGGACACGGCCCCGTGTTCGCTGGACACGGCCCCGTGTGCAGAGAAAATCCTGACACATTTTGTCCGTATTCTGACAGAATCAGCAGAGAATCTTCTGAGTGAACACGGGGGCGTGTTGACCGGGCACGGCCCCGTGTCGGTAGGCTGTTTCATGGAGTTTTGTTGCTACTAAGGAGTTTATTTGTATCGGGTGGTTCTTGATTTGTTGGAACAACCCCAAAGTGCCTAAGATACCTTAATTGTCCTATACTAAGGCGAGAACGCAAGAGGTTATCGGTGAGGGTAATTCCTATTTTCATTCTAGGTGGACAAGTCCAACCCTTTTTCGGGCTCTCGTTAAAGAAGGTGTATGCCGAATCGCTCAGGTCTATGTATGCATCGAACGAAGTCGATGGGGAGTCCTTCACGGCACAATCGACACAGGGACGACTATCGTCCACGTCTTTTCTAGGTATGAAGGTATTTTCGGGAGCAACGAGGTTGTTGGAATGCGGTTCCAACATTTCCTCATGGTCATCATCTTGGGATGGATCTATAAAATCCTTCCTAAGTTCTTTTGACCAATTGAGAATTAGTTCTTCTAGTTGAAATAACTCGTCAAGGAGCATTTCTCCTAGAATATCTGGCTGGGCGCATTCAAGGGAGAGATAGTGCTTATTTTTACTTTCGCCCCTCTTAAGGTTACAAGGAATCGGTGGGTCTATATAGTGGGGCCTATAATTGAGAAAATAACATTTTAATTCCTCATGTTCACCTCCACATAATCGACACCACAAACCATAAGAGTGCCGAAAGTAAAAAAAAATTACTATCGCTCATGTTTGTGTCAGAAATTACCAACCGCCGGGATCTAACGGTTCTGTTTTCAGTAACTGAATCTTGGGCATGGGGGCGTGTTGAGTGGACACGACCCCGTGTTCAGCTTACTGTCTGACTTAAAACAGGATTGCCAGTTCCAATGATTGAGCACGGGGGCGTGTTCAGCAGGCACGGCCCCGTGTTGAGCTCTGCAGAAGCTGAAAATCTAAGAAAAAATCCTAAAAAATTAAAGAAAAATAAAAATATGATTAGGCCGTTGATTCCTAACTTTCTTAAAATCCTTGTGTCCCCGGCAACGGCGCCAAAAACTTGATGTGTGTCGGTGTGTATATAATTTTTATATATATTTAAGCCCCTTTTTACACTTTTAGCCAAGTTTTAAATTTATAAAACACGATATTTACTAACACTAAACACACATATGGGCAAGTGCACCCATCGTGGACGTAGTATAGTGTTGGTAAGATACCGAGGTCGTCCAAGGACACAAGAGCTTTTATTATCGGTTTATCCTCAACGTCTAACCAAATCAAAAAGTGAGAAAAATGTTTTAAACTAAGAAAAATAAAAACTAACTAAATGCTGAAAAATAAAATAAAATAAAAACAGATAGACAAGATGAATCACTTGGATCCGACACGTGTATTAGTATAACCTTTGATTATTTTCGCACTTTTGCACTTGTTTAAGAGATTATCTTAGTTATTGTAGTAGGCCCCTCTTTTGAAGGCGACGTTACCCTCAACCCAGTAGTTTGAGTCAGCAAGGATACAATCCTAAAGGGTCGGATTATTGGAAGATAATGAATTAAGTTATTAATGCAAATTGTGGTAGGCCCCGCTTTCGGCGGTGACGTTACCCTCGGCTTAGTAGTCTGAGTCAGCAGGGATACAGTCCTAAATAGCCGGGTTATAGTATTAATAGTAGTTAACTTATGAGGGGGTCAAAGAGTTTGGATCCCCGCCATCCAATACCTATGGGTATTGAAGGAGATCCTACTAGATTTGACCCAGGTCCCAAGCAGGACCTCTAAACGCTGAACAAGGGCAAGACCCTTACCAAACCGTTCCCTTAACCCCCGACCAGGTAGCCAACATACCTCCATATAGACCGTGGAGATATGAATGGTGAAAATCTTTTATTTTATATAGACAGTAAAATAACGCCAAGACACCACGGACAAACGATAAGGAAAGATCACCTTCAACATAAGTAACTAGTTATTAAAGTCATTAATACAAAACCAAATAAAAAGTGCAAAAGATTAAAAATAAAAAGTATTATACTAAACACTTGTCTTCACCAAGTAATGTAAGAGACTTAGGCAAACATGGCCTTGATTGTCAAGAACTCTTACTATCAATCTTGGATCCCGAGACGACTCACACACTCTACGATGGACAATGGATGATGGTGGTGGATGATGGTGTTATGGTGGTGGTGGGTGGTGGATGAAGTGTGAGAGAGGTGGTGTGCCAAGGGATGAAATGGAATGAAGCCAAGCACCCCTATTTATAGGCTGAACAGAAGGCTGGGCACGGCCTCGTGTCCGCTGGACACGCCCCCGTGCCCGTCTGACATTCTCTCTCTTCATTAATTGTAATTCGCAATTACAATTAATGCGCCTGCTGTACTTTCACCACGCCCCCGTGCCCGCTGGACACGGCCCCGTGGTGGGCAATGGAAGCTTCTACTGGTTTGTCTTTTCTGCTGCTTCCTGGGCACGCCCCCGTGTTCGCTGGACACGGGGCGTGTTCAGTCTCTGTTTTCTCTTCTTTGCCTTGGGAGGTGCCGTTGAGGGTCCGGGCAGTCTACTTTTGTTCCTTTTCTTGTATTTATGCTAGAATTAGTTGTCTTTTTGCTTCTTTTGTGATTTTGAACTCATTTCATCCTGAAAATACAAAAGGAAGACAAAAACACTCTTTTTCCAACATTAGTACTTAAAAAGGGTTAGTTTTATGCCTTAATTGATGTGATTTATATGTTGCATTTTACACACATCAGTTTGTCAAAAATCACTATTTCATTTCATTAGTTTAAAAATTACGATTTCAGTCCCTGTGGTTTCACTTTCGTAACCATTTCAATCCATTTATTCTGTTAGTACAGGGACTGAAATGGTTACGAGATGGACTGAAATGGTTACGAACGTGAAACCACAGGGACTGAAATCGCAATTTTTAAACTAATTGACTGAAATAGTGATTTTTGACAAACCACAGGGACGAAAACAGTAATTAACTCTATAGAAATAGAAACAGAGACAGAGATAGCGATAAACATTATTTATTAAATGCGCCTATATATTTATATGTGTTATGAATATATCATTTAGACCCCCTGTAGTGGGGCGTTTTTTTTTAATTCAAAAATAACGCCGAAAAACACCCAAATCCCATTACATAGGGGCTTTTTCGGGCGTTTTTTTTCGAAAAAAATTGGATCCGAGTTGTTTGAAACACGCTGCGAGAACTTTGACCAACCAGTCAAATACTAGCAACGGCTAGTTATAAACGGCTAGTTTATATTTTTTTTAAACCTTTTACCTATATATATATATATATATATATATATATAAACTCTTTCAAAGAGTTTTTTTGCGGATGGCGATGATTCCACCGATGAGGAGGTCGAGCAAGAGGCGGTTACGAGTGCTTGTCAACTAGCGGTGAGATATGTGAAGCATTGTCGTCGCCCCGAACCAGAAAAAAATAAAAGAGGTTATATTGAACGAGACCGACGCGCGGCACACGATCGTTTGATGAAAGATTATTTTGATGAGGCGCCGACATTTTCGAACCAAATGTTTAGGCATCGTTTCTGAATGAGTTAGCGGTTGTTTCTACGCATCGTCGATGACTTGGAAGCCAACTACGATTATTTTAAACAAAAAGCGGATGCGAGAGGGGCACTTGGATTTACCGGTATCCAAAAGTGTTGTCACACCCTGATTTCCACGTGTCTAACCGGTGGGCCCGGTGGGGGATTACCGTGACGTAGTTGTCAACAATATAGTCAAACCACACAATATATGAATGCACAGCGGAAGCATAAAGATAATTATATTTCAACCGTTGTTTGTAATATCAAATGTATTACGAATAGTCGAAAAAGTATCCACAGGGGATCAAATAAAAATATAAGTGTTGTTCAATAGACATAGGCATCTTAAGCTTGCGAGACTCTTTGTGATGCTAAGGAGAATATCCAGCCCATTTACGCATAGTACCTGCATTTAGTCTTTTTTTTTGGGAAAATACGTCAGTTTACACTGGTAAATACATTCAACCGACACTTTTGAAAAATGTTTATTAAAAATTGATTTGAATGCACAAGGCACAAACTCTTTTATAACTCGGGAGAATTATTTAAATATATAATCTTGTGAACGAATTACATGTTCCTTATGCGTTCAGTAGCCCGGATCAAGTCCGGGTTAAAGATCAATAGACACACCACAGCGACTATTTATGCACTGACGAGTGTACGCCTACACTCCGCGTTTAGGTCGTGGCCATTTCGTAAAATGATGCCAGGGATATCCGGGACATGGTCATTAACCCCCCAAAGGCTTTTAAGTAACAAGACTGTTTAAATGAGCTGATCAAATTTATTCAATTACCCACTCAATCGGTGGAAAATTTGATGCCCGATCAAGCGGTATACTATATACCGTAACCCAAGCCCGTATAACGGAAAATAAGTTAAAAGTATTTACCTTTGCAAGTATAAATCCTTAATTGAAATAAATTGCAGATAGCTTTTACTGATCTCCTAATCTAGAATGAAGGTTTAAATTAACCTATTAGAATCCTAACGGGTCTTTAATTTAGCCGTAGCTTAGACCGGTCAGTTTCAACCGATAGTTACGGTTTAATCGCTTGAAAGGCGAAAACCGGGAATGGAATGTGATTTTGACCCAACAAGTTTGAAGACTTGTTTTATATGGGTATAATAATCACACTCTGGATTTTTGGGGTCAAAACAATATGGTTTGACTCGTTTCGGCTAGTTTATATAAACTAGTTACATAAGCCGAACCGTGCGCGCAAATGGCGTAACGGGTAACCGTAAGAGTCCTACACTGGTTTCCTAAGTTAATATGCTTTAAAGAGGTTGTGGTATCAGTAGGATACCTTCCATAATGCCCGTAACGAGTTTAAGTTCATATTATGCCCCGTAGGGGTATTTCGGTCTTTTTAAAGATTATAAAAGAGGTTTCTGAGTTCTACAGGAAATCTGAGTTTCCTGAACAGTTTATAAAGTCCAAAATACTTTATTTATTATTTAAAATCAGTAGCAACTGGAATCGGGTCAAAAGACCTTGTAGAACTCAAGTTATGGCCGAAAAGGGTATATTCGGTATTTACCGAACCGTTGCCATAACCACAGGTTATGAGCAGGTTAAAAATAATTAAAAATCTTTAAAAATCCCAAAATATTATTTTACATCAGTGTGTAAAAGGTTTGGTGTCGAAATCTGGGTTTAGATAGGCGTTATGCTAATTGCGCTATTAAATTACTAAAGTTTCCGTAATTTGCGCTATTTAGCATAACTCCTATTCTGGACCTCGGATTGACGTGAAATTTTAGGGACATGCTTAAAAATCAGTAACTAAGGTTATGATTCTTTCACGTGTCTGAAATTCTCGTTTTAAATCAAAAAGGGCGTTACGGTCAACTTTTAAGCATTTAACGGAAATGTGTAAAAGACTCGGACAAACAACGAACCGGTCACAGAGGGTTATACCATCATGTAACCTGGTCCTAAGAGAGTCCTGAGGCATATCTAAATCATACTTTAACGGGTCAGAACTGAAGTCAATGCAAAAGTCAAAGCTTTGCGACTTCCGGCTCCGAACCGGGTCAAAACAGTAAATGGTCGGATCAAACAAGCTTAGACTAGTTAATATACTTATTATCATGTTTTATGAGTGTTTAAACAGGTTACGCATCATCTACATTACTGATTATGCATTAAATCGCAAAATGGCATTTCTGTTGACTTTTTCTAAGCACGTTTGACTCGATATTTGGACTAGTTAGAGTGGGAATCAGAGGGTGCCCTTTTAGGGGTTTAAAGACCACATGATTACCATCATATAACTATCTTTGATTCGACAAACCACTGGATCATTTGTGATTTATCGCAAAGTTAATCGTTAATTACGACGGATTGACTTTTAAGCTAAACTATGCATAAACTAAGCCACAAAAGGGTAGACACACTTACAGAAGCTTGGTGCACGACTAGGGATGATGGAAGAATGGTTTAGAGCTCCAGAGATGGACTAGAATGCAGATTTGAGGTGTGTTTCAATTGTGCACAATGCATTGGCTTTTATAGTGAATTTCCATGCTTAAGATCTTTACAACTCACTCTAGGATTGCTCATGGATGATCAGCAGGTGTCCTAAGGTGCTAGGGGACATGTATAGGGCGCCCATGCTTCAATTAATGCTCACAAGATCTTTCACAAGCTTAAACATTGAATATGTCCAAAGTTTCTGCATCTGGGACTCGTACGCGGCCCGCATTAGGATTCAGCAACTCGGACGCAGGCCGCATGAATCCTAATGTCAGTAAACGTATCTTCAACTGGCACGCGGCCCGCATTAGCTCACTTGTTTCCTTAACGCGGCCCGCCTAAGGGTGGATTTCCATGATTTTCAAATCTTTTGTAATGATTAACCTGACCTTTCGGTGTCGAAGGGGTAACTTTGCGATTTGGCCCTCGATTATTTACCATTGAGGGCCTCGTGACTTTTACCCGCATTGTTAAGTCCCCGGTTAGTTTAATTACTATCCGAAAAGCCTTAACTTTTATTGTTGACGCTTTTAACCCCTCTCATACGAATTTGATCATAACTTTCTCGTTTTAAAACGGAACTTCGCGAAATTTATATCGTATATTCCAGTGAGCGTATTTTACTATTACAAAGCCTCGGGTTCGTCAAAGGGTCAATCAGAGGTATAAATTAAACATGTTGACACAATTAACCCCTGTAGCTTGTAATCTCTCACTTTCTTCCGCGTTTCGCTCCGTACGATCCATGATTTATTCGTTTGAAGGTACGAGCATCTTTTAGGGTTACTATACAGTATATTTACCCTTCATTGACATTTATAACCCTCGAATTTACATACTTTCAAGGTTTGTCATCTTTAGTCCTTTATTTAATAGTTAATGCCACGTGTAAACTCATGACACGTGTCAACATATTATTGGACACAAAATTTCGAGGTGTTACATCCTCACCCCCTTAAAATAAATCTCGACCCGAGATTTACTGAAATAAATAAGGGTATTTTTCTTTCATCATGGATTCAACCTCCCACGTGAATTCGGGACCTCTACGGGCATCCCATTTGACCTTAACAATCGGTACATGCTTCCTTCGAAGCTTCTTTACCTGTCGATCTTCAATCGACAAAGGTTTTTCCACAAATTTTAAGCTCTCATCTATATGCACATCTGTATGTGGTATTATCAGTGATTCATCAGCGAAGCACTTCTTTAGATTGCAGATGTGGAACACATTGTGAATTCCATTGAGCTCCTCCGGTAAGTTTAACTTATAGGCAACTGACCCGACACGTTCGATAACCTCGAAAGGTCCTATGTATCTCGGGCTTAGTTTGCCTTTCTTACCGAAACGCATCACCCCCTTTCCAGGGTGATACTTTAAGTAACACTTTTTCACCTACTTCGAAGTGAAAATCTTTACGCTTTGGATCTGCGTAACTCTTCTGCCTATCTCGGGCAGCTTTAAGACGGTCTCGAATCTGGACAATCTTGTCCGTCGTCTCGAAGACTATCTCTGGTCCTGATAATTGGACATCTCCAACTTCCGCCCAACAAACAGGCGATCTACACTTTCTACCGTATAATGCCTCGAAAGGCGCAGCCTTAATGCTGGTATGGTAGCTATTGTTGTAGGAGAATTCGATTAATGGTAGGTTCTTATCCCAACTACCACCCAAATCGATAGCACATGCACGTAGCATGTCTTCCAACGTCTGAATAGTACGCTCACTCTGACCGTCTGTCTGAGGATGGTAAGCCATACTAAAATTCAAACGTGTGCCCAAAGACCGCTGGAAACTTTTCCAGAAATGCGACGTGTATCTAGTATCCCGGTCAGAGATAATAGACACAGGTATGCCATGCAAGGCTACAATCTTATCAACGTATAACTGGGCCAACATGTCGGAGCTATAAGTCTCCTTGATGGGTAAGAAATGTGCTGACTTAGTCAGTCTATCAACTATAACCCATATTGTATCATTTCCTTTCCTCGTCTTGGGTAACTTGGTAATAAAATCCATAGTTACACATTCCCACTTCCATTCGGGAAGTTCAGGCTGTTGTAGCAAGCCTGACGGCTTTTGATGCTCAGCTTTGACTTGCGCACAAGTCAAGCATTTGGCTACATAAGCGGCTACAGACTTTTTCAAGCCTATCCACCAATAATTTGCCTTTAGATCCTGATACATCTTATCAGCTCCCGGGTGAACAGAATATTTGGAACTATGGGCTTCCTGAAGGATAACATCTCGTAGTCCTCCATAAATCGGAACCCATATTCGTCCATTTAATCGTAAAATTCCGTCCTTGCTAAGAGTTAACTGCTCCTCAGTTACTCCCAGCTTCTCTTTAGGATAGTTAGCTTCCAACACAGCTTCTCTCTGTGCAGCTAACAACCTTTCAATGAAATTATTCTTCACTTCAATGCTCTTGGCATTGATTCGGATGGGTTTCACCCTTTCCTTTTTACTCAGGGCATCAGTGACTACATTCGCCTTGCCGGGTATCTGATTTCACAATCATAATCATTTAAAGTCTCCATCCAACGGCGTTGCCTCATGTTTAATTCCTTCTGATTAAACAGATGTTGAAGGCTCTTATGATCAGAATAGATCACAAACTTGATTCCATACAGATAATGCCTCCACAGTTTTAGTGCGAACACCACGGCACCCAGCTCCAAGTCATGGGTGGTGTAATTCTTCTCGTGCACCTTTAACTGTCTCGAAGCATAGGCAATAACCTTGCCTTTCTGCATGAGCACACATCCCATGCCAGTGTGTGATGCGTCGCAGTAAACTACGAACTCTTCGGTACCTTCAGGTAATGTCAGTACAGGAGCGTTGCTCAACTTTTGCTTCAGAATATCAAAGGACTCTTGCTGCTTAGGGCCCCAAACGAACTTTACTTTCTTCTTGCGCAAAGAAGTTAAGGGCGCAGCAATCTTTGAAAAATTTTCAATGAAACGCCTGTAATATCCTGCTAACCCCAGGAAACTACGAATCTCTGAAGGCGTCTTTGGCTCTTGCCAATTCATGACAGCTTCTACTTTAGCGAGATCCACTTGGATACCACGCTCGCTGACAACATGTCCAAGAAATTGGACTTCTCGAAGCCAGAATTCGCACTTAAAGAATTTGGCATAGAGTTTCTCGTGATGTAGGAGTTTGAGAATACAGCGAAGGTGTTTCTCATGGTCAACTCGGTTCTTAGAGTAGATAAGAATGTCGTCGATGAAAACGATGACGAATTTGTCTAAGTACGGCTTGCAGACGTGATTCATGAGATCCATGAACGCAGCCGGTGCATTAGTGAGCCCAAAAGGCATCACTAGGAACTCATAATGACCATAACGAGTCCTAAATGCGATTTTATGTACGTCTTCATCTCTGACTTTCAGTTGATGGTAGCCTGACCTCAAGTCAATCTTCGAGAAATAACTTGCCCCTTGTAACTGATCGAACAAATCGTCGATCCTCGGCAAGGGATATCTATTCTTTATCGTGACTTTATTAAGCTCGCGATAATCGATGCACAGACGCATCGATCCGTCCTTCTTCTTGACAAACAGGACAGGTGCCCCCCAGGGAGACGAACTAGGTTTGATGAAACCTTTAGCTAGCAGTTCATCCAGCTGGGTCCTCAACTCCTTCATTTCGGTTAGTGCTAGCCTTTAAGGTGCTCTAGCAATAGGTGCTGCTCCAGGGATGATATCAATCCTGAATTCCACATGCCTATCTGGTGGCAAACCAGGTAGATCTTCAGGGAAAACTTCTGGATATTCCGAAATGACGGGAATGTCTTCTATCTTCGGTTTAGGCTCATCAAAAATCACATGTGCCATGTAGATGACACAACCCTTCTTTAGACATTTTGAAGCCTTGAGCATAGTCCCTTGCTTGGGCAATCCATACTGGGTATCTCCCCGAATGGTAAGCGAGTCACCAGACGGAGTCTTTATCACCACTTGCTTTCTGTTGCAGACGATTTGGGCCTGGTTGTGAGATAACCAGTCTATACCCAGAACTATGTCAAAAGCAGCCAATTTAAAGGGAAGTAGAGATAGAGGAAAAGAGTGGTTCTTAATGGATATCACACATCCATCTAACACAGTGGAGACGGTTTCTACGGTGCCATCTGCTAGCTCTACCTCATAATTCACATTTAAGGTTTTGACAGGCATATTCAGCAATTTGCAAAATTTATGATCTACGAAAGACTTATCAGCGCCCGAATCAAAAAGTACTCTTGCAAAAATATCATTTACGAGAAAAGTTCCTGTGATCACGTTATCGTCTAGCACTGCTTCTTTCGCATCCATCCTGAAGACTCTCGCATTGGTCTTCTTGGCCTCTTCAGGCTTCTTGGTATTTTTAGGGCAGTTGGTTCTAATGTGCCCCTTCTCATTACAACTGTAGCAAGTTGCATCCTTTATCTTTTTGCAATCCACGGTCTTGTGGTCCTTGGATTTGCATAACCCGTAAGCAAATGACTTTGATTGAGTCTGCGAGTTCGATTCGAGTCTACACTCTCCAAAGTGATGTCTCTTGCAATTCTTGCACTTAGGCTCTCACCAGATTGTTGCCCATCCTTCCTTGACTCAGACCCTCTCTTGTTGTCACCGTTTCCACGGTGCTTCTTGCTCGACCTCCGTGAAGTATCATCTTCACGCTTTCTCTTCTCAGCCTCTTTGTTCCTCAGCGATCTTTGTCGGACCGCATCCAGAGTGACGGACAAAGAAATGTCAGCTACAGATCTAAAGGTCGCTGGCCGAGAGGCCTTTACGCTTGCCTTTATCTCGGGGGCTAAACCACCGATAAAACGAGCTATTCTCTTTGGCTCCGGGGTTACCAGATACGGAACCAACCGGGACATCGTGTTGAAGCTCGTGAGGTAAGCTTGACAGTCAAGGTTCGTCATAACCAACGATAGAAAATCGGATTCTATCTTTTCAACCTCATGTTGAGGGCAGTAATTCTCCTTGATGAGAGAAATGAATTCCTCCCATGTCATGCTGTATAAAACAGACTTCCCCGAGGCCTGAACCAACGACCTCCACCAAGCCAGGGCCTCGCCCTTGAATGATTGTGAAACAAACTTTACCACATCTTTCTCTGCGCAACCACTGATGTCCACCACGGTGTCCATCTCGTCTAGCCACGTCATACAATCTACTGCGCCTTTCTCCCCAGTGAAGTCTCGGGGTTTGCATGATACGAAATACTTGTAGGTGCAGCCCCTGGCGCGAGACGCATCATTATACACTTTTTCTAGACGGACACTGTTTTCATTGGATGAGTGGTTATCATCGTCCTTTTTAGGCTTAGACGGTGGTTTGCTGTGAGATTTTGAGTGGGTTTTTGGCTTTGAGTGTGGTTTAGATATGGTTCTGCTCCGGGATTCAGTATACTCTTCGTACTCTCGATCCAGGGCTGCCTTAACAGCACTGTCGACAAGAGCTTTCAATTCTGCGCCCGTCAAATGAACCTGGGCGTTATCGTATTCATCTTCTTTCGAATGACTATTCTCCCCACTTGGATCAGCCATGGTAACTTGAATCTGCTACAGAAGATAACGAAAAAAAAATTTATTTAGGAGTTTATTATGGAATTGTCTTTTATGGCAATTCATTAACCATGGTAAACAGAGACCATATCTGGTTAATTTGTTACTCACTTTTATTTAGGATTTGAACATAACCTATCCTAATTACAAACAATGTTGTTAGTGGCATACAAGCCTAGTCACGAGGACGTTTTTATAATATTAGCCGGGATTTCAGAGAATCAAGGCATGAAGGTTTGAACCGTAGTCCTTTTACCTTTTCTGACAGGGAGTCATAGACTACCACTGCCTTTTGTCTTATATGACAATAATTATGGCCCGTAGGCACTACATCCCTAATGGATGTCTAATAAATTTGGCCCGTAGGCATTACATCACTAATGGATGTTTAATAATTGATCATCTTCATTGACGATTTAACCCATGATTTATAAATCATTAATTTGGGCTTTGGAATCCTTAAAGGATTCTTATACAAGAATGACGCGTGTGATTTTAACGAATCACATCTGCCATGAACGTTAACATGATTACAGAGGTTAACAGGAAATCTGAATCTTTTAATCAGGTCGTACCATCTTAGCCGGGTCTTATGATGATATCTGGCTAGGTTTCACTCTTAAGATTCTTTATTTAGGCAGATTTAAATTTAAAAGGAATGATTTTTGATTTATTTCATATATAACTATAACAAAAATGACATTTATGACATAACATTGCATAAATTTCAAATATGATTACACGCTGCCCTAAACGGGACTTTTTAAATAAATAATTACCTACGCAGAGGTTTATAGAAAAACAAGTCCACGCAGGGACCAATACAAGATAGATGTCCGCGCAGGGACTAAATTGTAAATACAACAATACATAAGGAGACTAATGATCTCGTTTCTTCCTCCCTTTTAGCAGGTTTGCTAGGCCCTTGAGAAATCCACGATTACTCTTACGTTCTTGTTCGAAGTCTCGTTCCACACGGTTTAAACGGTGGAGTATTTCTTCTTGCTCCGGTGGAGAAAAACGTGGCTGCTGCGACGGTTGCTGAACCGGAGGTCTAGGAGGTATTGGATACCCATGAGCTGAGTAATCTGGTCTCCAAGAGGTTCCGTGGAGGGCATTGTAATTAGCCGCTACCACATATGGATCGGCATCATAGTTATAGTTGTAGTGCGTGTGAGTCGGCTGCTCAAACGGATTGTACGCGGTGGAACCGCCGTACGCTGGTATCGGATTGTCATATCCGAAAGGTGGCGGAGGTGGTGCAACTACTGCAGAATTCACCTCTGCAGGGTGACCAGAAGGTTCCCCTAATTGTGGTTCTTCTTCAGGTACTGACGGAAAGTGACTCGCACTCGAGTGGCGAGGGGTGCTGAAATGGAATTCCCCTCCTCGGGTGGACATCCGTGCGCCTGATCTTCTACGCCTTGGCGGATCTGGAATTACTGGTTGTACCGGTGGCGGTGGCGTTGGGGTAACTGCCACAAACCGCGAATCCTCAGAAGGATCCTGTTGTTGCTGATGGTCAGGAGGCGAGAAATGATGTGAAGGTGTAAAGTACCAATTACATTGGTCAAACCTCGCCTGGTAGCTGTCGGGACCTTGATAGGGTGTTCCATGGAAGGATGACCCATCAGAGATCTCAATTGGATGGTTGGGAGTACCCCTTGCAGGCTCGACGGGGTCTGTATCCTCGTCCATGTCCACTGCATTATCTTCAGAAAAGTGATCCTCTGGTCCTAAAGGGTTATACCCTATTGGCTCTTGGACATAATCCGCCGGGTTAAACTGTCCTACGAAGAAAGGTGAAGGATCGCCGTAAGAACGGTGCGAAGCAGATCGCTAGAGAGGTATAAAGGATGGTTGAGGGTTATTGGGATTGTTTTCCGAATCTGGTCCAAACGAATGACGGTATGAGGGTGTCGAACTGTGCGAGGTGGAATGTCTCGCAGGTTCAAAGAGGTTTCTTCTTCGTCTCTGTGGTTCCTCACTTCTTGTACTGGAAGGAGCTCGCATGTTTGAAGGTCCAGCCTCGTGATCATTGTGAGTAATGATCGTTCCTTTGCCTCTTCCTCGTCTGATTGCTGGTGGCATATTTCCTGCTTTCAAAACTTTAAATAACAATAAACAAAAAAAGACAATCTGGAATAACAATTCGAATTTGTCCTATGTTCTTGTCTAGATTCAAGTATGTGCAATTGTGTCATTGAGATTAAACACATAAGGATAGTGTTTAATTCACTCAACGTTGGCTCTGATACCAACCTGTCACACCCCGATTTCCACGTGTCTCACCGGTGGGCCCGGTGGGGGATTACCGTGACGTAGTTGGCAACAATATAGTCAAACCACACAATATATGAATGCACAGTGGAAGCATAAAGATAATTATATTTCAACCGTTGTTTGTAATATCAAATGTATTACGAATAGTCGAAAAAGTAACCACAGGGGATCAAATAAAAATATAAGTGTTGTTCAACAGACATAGGCATCTTAAGCTTGCGAGACTCTTTATGATGCTAAGGAGAATATCCAGCCCATTTACGCATAGTACCTGCATTTAGTCTTTTTTTTGGGAAAATACGTCAGTTTACACTGGTAAATACATTCAACCGACACTTTTGAAAAATGTTTATTAAAAATTGATTTGAATGTACAAGGCACAAACTCTTTTATAACTCGGGAGAATTATTTAAATATATAATCTTGTGAACGAATTACATGTTCCTTATGCATTCAGTAGCTCGGATCAAGTCCGGGTTAAAGATCAATAGACACACCACAGCGACTATTTATGCACTGACGAGTGTACGCCTACACTCCGCGCTTAGGTCGTGGCCATTTCGTAAAATGATGCTAGGGATATCCGGGACATGGTCATTAACCCCCCAAAGGCTTTTAAGTAACAAGACTGTTTAAACGAGCCGATCAAATTTATTCAATTACCCACTCAATCGGTGGAGAATTTGATGCCCGATCAAGCGGTATACTATATACCGTAACCCAAGCCCGTATAACGGAAAATAAGTTAAAAGTATTTACCTTTGCAAGTATAAATCCTTAATTGAAATAAATTGCAGATAGCTTTTACTGGTCTCCTAATCTGGAACGAAGGTTTAAATTAACCTATTAGAATCCTAACGGGTCTTTAATTTAGCCGTAGCTTAGACCGGTCAGTTTCAACGGATAGTTACGGTTTAATCGCTTGAAAGGCGAAAACCGGGAATGGAATGTGATTTTGACCCAACGAGTTTGAAGACTTATTTTATATGGGTATAATAATCACACTCTGGATTTTTGTGGTCAAAACAATATGGTTTGACTCGTTTCGGCTAGTTTATGTAAACTAGTTACATAAGCCGAACCGTGCGCGCAAATGGCGTAACGGGTAACCGTAAGAGTCCTACACTGGTTTCCTGTTGGTGCAGTTGTCTGTCGACTACATCTTCGTTCGTGTCTTAGAATGATAGAATGATAAAGAGAGAGAAGCCCAAAGACTGATCAAGACTGAAGATGTGAAGATACAGCATGGTGTGACTCGATAGTCGACTCCATCAACATCTGAGGGGGAATCTGTTGGTGCACTACATCTGTTGATTCCGTCTTGTATCGAGTCACTGTCTTAGAACGTTAGATCTGGGAATGTAATATGAGAAATTGGAGAAAATGTATAGAATTAGAGGTTGGATCGCTCTTAGGACCATTTGGTTAGTGGACCGCTCGAGTGATCATGTTGGATCGCTCGAGTGGCAACTTATGTGAACCGCTCCAATGTCACTTGTATGGACCGCTCATGTGACATCATGTATGGGCCGCTTATTGGGCCTGTCCAATAAGCGGTCCCAAAGCCCTATATATACATGATGAGCGATCCCATTTAAAAAACATCGCGTAGAAATCGTGCCGAAGCTCTGCCAGTGCGAGATTTGAGCTGTAAACGTTTGAAATCAATAAACAAATAGTTAAAGTGATTTGCCTGCTGTTTCTACCTTAGTTTCTTGTTATTCCGCACCTGAAACAAAGGAGAAAGCCTCTGAACGACTCGTTCGGGTCACCAAACGATCCTACAATTGGTATCAGAGCTCAGGAAGAGGTTCTCTGTAGAAATTAGCTGGATTTTGTCACTTTTTCTTACTTCTACATCTTCTTTTTCTGATTCGGGAAGATTTCACGGTCGGAATTCACTCAAATTCTCACAGATTGTGCGCAATAGTACCGTGACAAACCCTTGAAAGTTTCAGATCAAAATTCGAAGTTTAAGTGGGTCAAAATTGGATTTGAAATTGTGGACCGCTCGATCGAACAGCTCTTGGACCGCTCATCCGTACGGATCTTGAACCGCTCATTCGGTCGGATTGTTCTTGAACCGCTCATCCGGACGGATCGTGAACCGCTCATTCGGTCGGATTGATCTTGGACCGCTCCAAATTCACTGTTGTAAACCGCTTATTCAGACTACTTTGAACCGCTCATACGGACGAGTGGTGGATCGCTTATTTGGACCGCTTATTTGAACACTTCATCTGGACCGCTTATTTGATCATCATTTGGTTCGCTCATTAGAACGATCCACGTGTTTGGTCATTTTATGGTTTGCTTTTCAGTCAAAGTCTAGTTCAAGTGTACGTCTTACATTTTCATTGATTAGTCAAAGTGTTTGACCGAATCATGAATTTCAATATCTTTAACATGACTCAAGAAACAGTTGATAGAAGAAAAGTATTAACGAAAGAGTTTGATTCATTTTCAGGTTTTCCAGGAGAAAGCACAAGATGTGTCATTGAGAGATACAAACATCTTGTTCATTCAATGTCCATATTTGGTTTAACCAAAGCATCAGAGGAATGGGTCGAAAAATTTGCCAGTGCTTTACCTCAAGAGGAATGGGAAAATTACATCTTAAAATTAAAAAGTTCTGGAGAATTTTCTAGTCTAACAATTAGTCAACTCATTGGAAAAATTGAAGAACAGATGAAAATTAACGATGAAAAGAAAGATGAAGCTTCAGAAATCAGAGAATCTGTAGAGTCTGGATCTTTAAATTCTACGTTAGTATGCTCTAAATGTGACAACTTAAAGATAAACAATGACAAACTCATGAAAGACACAGAAAGTTTGGCATCTGAAGTCAAAAGGTTGAAAGACGAGAAGCATACTGCTGAAAAGCAGATTCTTATGGTTCAGAGTATTTGTGAGAAACTGAAAGTTGAAAACAACAAACTGTTAAGTAATTTTAACAGTTTGATGTTGAAAAGTCAGAAGTTTGAAGAAAAGGTTAAAAATTGTGAAATTGAAAAATCAAAAATTGAGAAAGATTTTCAAAATCAAATGAAAATTCTTGAAGATGGGAGAAATGTGTTTAGTAAAAACAACATTGAAAAACAGAAAATGATAAATTCCCATCTTCAGAAAATTATCAAACTTGAAAAAGAAGGTGAGTACGCTCAAGTGAAAATCAAAAAGTTGGAAAAAGAGCTTGAAAGCAAACAGAAATCATCAGAAGATGAAGATTTCTGGATCAAGTTGGAAAACAAGAATTTGAAAGCAAATGAATCAAAATTTCAAGAACAGATAAAAGTTCTGGAAAATAAAACATCTGTTCTTGAAAATTTGAAGATTGAGAATGAAAATTCTATCATGTCTCATCTTGAGAGAATTTCTCAGCTTGAAAAAGAAGCTGAGAATTCAAGAATTAAGATTGATGAACTTGAAAAGAAATTGATAGGTTTTGTGGCTTCATCAGACAATTTGAAGTTTCCCTGCCCAAAACCAATCAATTCAGTGCCAATAAGTGACAATGTCACAAACTTTGACTCTGTCAAAGTTGAAGATTGTGATGAGAAAACTGATGATGAAAATGAGGAATTTTATTCAGCAGATGAGTCTGAGACAGAATCTGATGCTGAAATTAAGAAAAAGAAAAAATTTTTGAAATTAAAAGAAAAATTACAGAAAACTGTTTTGCAATCGACTGAAAAGGGAGAATGCTCTAAGCAAAAACCTTTGAAGAAGAAAGTAGAACAGAAACTAAAATTTAAAAATGAGAAAAGTGTTCAAAAAGAAAATAAAAGCTCATCAGTTCAATCATCCAATCGCAATCAAAAATCAAAAAATTTAAAAAATGAAAACTCAAAAATTGTGGATAATAAGTGGTGCAGGTCGGACCACGGTGCTTCAAAGCCAAATCCAGCAAGTTTGAGAAAAGAATATCACCAAGCCAAACAATGCTTTGATCTGAGCGTTTGGACTCAAAATGGTGATTGGTACGATAACAGAGTGTGTTACAGCTGCGGATATCACGGACACATTGCTGTTAACTGCCAGTATTGGAGTTATGAGACCAGGAGGTGCTTTAATTGCAACATCAAAGGTCACATTGCCAGAGATTGCCCAATGAAATCAAGTGAAAGATTGAGGGTTAATTCTCAGAAAATGGCAAAGATTCCAGTCAAAGTCAAGCCCCAGGAGCAAAAGGTTCTGAAACCTAAAGTTCCAGTACAGTCAATTCAGGAAAAGAAAGTTAAACTTTCACAGGGGCAGAAAGACCGACTGAGGAAGAAGAGAAAGAAAGCGAGAGAATATCTCGAGAAGATTTTGTCCTTGGGTTCACGAGACAAACAGAATAATAGTTCTGATGAATCTACTCCTTCATCTGCAAAGTTGAGCAAAAAGAATTCATCAGATACAAATCTGAGGACAAAAGAGGAGAAGAAGAAAGAAAAGGTCGGCGATGAATCTGACAGGTCAAAGTCAGACAAGCCACCTGTAGGCAATGATTCTGGAATGGTAAAACCAGAGGAGCCATTGGTTGAGGTAAAAGTTGAAAATTCTAGTTTAACAATGGATGTGAAAAACTTTCCACCATTGTTGAGCAAGAATTCAAAATCACCCAAGGACAGTCAGGCTTGGGTGAAATTGTTTAAATAGAAAAACCTGACTTGCCGGAGATCCCAAGATGGTATCGTGGATCATGAATCGGCACATTTCTTGAGAAATTTCACTTTGGTGATTTTTCGCCTCATAAGTGGTAAATCAGGGACATTAAGTTGTACTTGATTTTCTACTGGTGGTTTATGATAAAACTGGAATTGATAAATCTTTCAAATGTTTGAAGAAAACAAGATGAAGAGATAACCCCGAACCTACAAATGGTTTGTACACAAACTAATTTTTTTCCGGAAAAACCATTTTGATTGAAACAAGCTTAAGTGTTTTGAAATCACAATGGGAAAATAGTTTGTTGTGAGGGGGAGTTCTGATTGTTTTGCACGAGAATGGTGAATTGAGGTAATTCACATTATGTTGTCAAGTTTCTTGTATAGTTTGTTTTCAATTTTTTTCTTTTTTCTTCAGAAAATCAAAATTGAAACATATTTTGATTTTAGGGGGAGTAATAAAATTTTGAAAAATTTAAAAAAATTGAAAAAAGAAAATGAGTTTTGTTGCAAAAAGAGGAGATGATAGTACATCGGTGGACTATCACAGCATGCTAGAGATTTGTAAAGTCAAAATTGTTTTTAAACGAGTCTTACTAATGATGTGTCAGTAGGCTTCACACAGTTAGTAAATTGTATTCGAGATATAAACATAAAATCAAACTTACTTACTTTGTGGGGAACACTACTCGGATATATAGGTAACCCCTGAAATCTCGTTTGAAAGGTTTCTTATTCTGAAATACTAGGTTCTTGTACTCAAATGATGTATGGGGTATTATTCCGGGACTTCTGCTGAACGGTAGTTCTGACCTAGTCCCTGGCTAATACTTTCTTCATATGCTTGAAACATAGCATAAAGCCCTCAGCTGATTAGACAATAAAATTGATGATCAGTTGTTGTATCTGAAAAGATCCTCTAAAGGGGACCCACTGCTAAGTCGAAGCTGATATCTCTCTGCTGAACGGAAGTTCTGACCTGAGATCCCTCAGTTCTCGCATTTTTCCCCTAATTTATATACAGATAACATTTGTAGTATACTTACCTGTAAATCAGAATATTGGGATCTGGATACGGGAGTATATTCAAGAGGTGGGACACTCAAATAAGTTTAAGTGCTAATACATTAAATACGTATCTTGAATCAATTGAAAATTTGTGTAGAGGTTTAAGTGGACAACAATACTGACAATCAGAAGTAAATTTGTTTTTAACATTTACTGATTAATCAAGATCAACGGTGTTGGTGATATGTCTCAAAAACCGATATGATCCTCTTGCACAATCTCTCATAAATAGTGTTCATTTCTGTATTTCTCTAAATTCAAAAATCCAAAAATATTGTATTTTTGTTTGATATTTGAAAACTACAAAAAGATTTTCGACAACAGAGTGTGAAGAATTGATATTTAACATTTCAAGTACTAAACATGTTGAACTTGTGGTTTGGGAGAGTGTGTTAATTTGTGAATATTTGAAATGCAAATTTGGTTCATTAACTTGATCAATAAGTTGAATGGTAACCTACAGTTTGATCTTCATAATTTTTCTTATATGATTTGCTGATTCATTAAGTTGAATTGCGAATTGTATTAGTTTGTAATAGTATGGTTGAGTTTTTGCAGGTTTCTGATCCTGTTGCTACGAATAGCCAGGAGACACATCAGAACCAGAGGAGAGCTTAAACAGAGAAAGCCAGGAGTTGATTTCAATGGTGATAACGGTTTCCAGACAGAGATCCCAGCATTATGATAGGGGGAGTCTAATGAAAGTTAGAGCCAGAGAATGATCCAGGCATGTGATTCCAGGAAGGAATTCCTGAAGAAGATATTATTCCAGGCTGAGTTCCTGAAGAAGGCCGAACAAGATTGAAGAGTTGTGAATGTTTGAAGACTCTCACTGAAGATTCCGTCAACATTCAAGGGGGAGTCTGTTGGTGCAGTTGTCTGTCGACTACATCTTCGTTCGTGTCTTAGAATGATAGAATGATAAAGAGAGAGAAGCCCAAAGACTGATCAAGACTGAAGATGTGAAGATACAGCATGGTGTGACTCGATAGTCGACTCCATCAACATCTGAGGGGGAGTCTGTTGGTGCACTACATCTGTTGATTCCATCTTGTATCGAGTCACTGTCTTAGAACGTTAGATCTGGGAATGTAATATGAGAAATTGGAGAAAATGTATAGAATTAGAGGTTGGATCGCTCTTAGGACCATTTGGTTAGTGGACCGCTCGAGTGATCATGTTGGATCGCTCGAGTGGCAACTTATGTGAACCGCTCCAATGTCACTTGTATGGACCGCTCATGTGACATCATGTATGGGCCGCTTATTGGGCCTGTCCAATAAGCGGTCCCAAAGCCCTATATATACATGATGAGCGATCCCATTTAAAAAACATCGCGTAGAAATCGTGCCGAAGCTCTGCCAGTGCGAGATTTGAGCTGTAAACGTTTGAAATCAATAAACAAATAGTTAAAGTGATTTGCCTGCTGTTTCTACCTTAGTTTCTTGTTATTCCGCACCTGAAACAAAGGAGAAAGCCTCTGAACGACTCGTTCGGGTCACCAAACGATCCTACATTTCCTAAGTTAATATGCTTTAAAGAGGTTGTGGTATCAGTAGGATACCTTCCATAATGCCCGTAACGAGTTTAAGTTCATATTATGCCCCGTAGGGGTATTTCGGTCTTTTTAAAGATTATAAAAGAGGTTTCTGAGTTCTACAGGAAATCTGAGTTTCCTGAACAGTTTATAAAGTCTAAAATACTTTATTTATTATTTAAAATCAGTAGTAACTGGAATCGGGTCAAAAGACCTTGTAGAACTCAAGTTATGGCCGAAAAGGGTATATTCGGTATTTACCGAACCGTTGCCATAACCGCAGGTTATGAGCAGGTTAAAAATGATTAAAAATCTTTAAAAATCCCAAAATATTATTTTACATCAGTGTGTAAAAGGTTTGGTGTCGAAATCTGGGTTTAGATAGGCGTTATGCTAATTGCGCTATTAAATTACTAAAGTTTCCGTAATTTGCGCTATTTAGCATAACTCCTATTCTGGACCTCGGATTGACGTGAAATTTTAGGGACATGCTTAGAAATCAGTAACTAAGGTTATGATTCTTTCACGTGTCTGAAATTCTCGTTTTAAATCAAAAAGGGCGTTACGGTCAACTTTTAAGCATTTAACGGAAATGTGTAAAAGACTCGGACAAACAACGAACCGGTCACAGAGGGTTATACCATCATGTAACCTGGTCCTAAGAGAGTCCTGAGGCATATCTAAATCATACTTTAACGGGTCAGAACTGAAGTCAATGCAAAAGTCAAAGCTTTGCGACT
This sequence comes from Helianthus annuus, assembly GCF_002127325.2. Taxonomy (NCBI): domain Eukaryota; kingdom Viridiplantae; phylum Streptophyta; class Magnoliopsida; order Asterales; family Asteraceae; genus Helianthus; species Helianthus annuus. The sequence goes on along the minus strand of NC_035434.2, from coordinate 40,088,914 downwards.
TCCGGCTCCGAACCGGGTCAAAACAGTAAATGGTCGGATCAAACAAGCTTAGACTAGTTAATATACTTATTATCATGTTTTATGAGTGTTTAAACAGGTTACACATCATCTACATTACTGATTATGCATTAAATCGCAAAATGGCATTTCTGTTGACTTTTTCTAAGCACGTTTGACTCGATATTTGGACTAGTTAGAGTGGGAATCAGAGGGTGCCCTTTTAGGGGTTTAAAGCCCACATGATTACCATCATATAACTATCTTTGATTCGACAAACCACTGGACCATTTGTGATTTATCGCAAAGTCAATCGTTAATTACGACGGATTGACTTTTAAGCTAAACTATGCATAAACTAAGCCACAAAAGGGTAGACACACTTACAGAAGCTTGGTGCACGACTAGGGATGATGTAAGAATGGTTTAGAGCTCCAGAGATGGACTAGAATGCAGATTTGAGGTGTGTTTCAATTGTGCACAATGCATTGGCTTTTATAGTGAATTTCCATGCTTAAGATCATTACAACTCACTCTAGGATTGCTCATGGATGATCAGCAGGTGTCCTAAGGTGCTAGGGGACATGTAGAGGGCGCCCATGCTTCAATTAATGCTCACAAGATCGTTCACAAGCTTAAACATTGAATCTGTCCAAAGTTTCTGCATCTGGGACTCGTACGCGGCCCGCATTAGGATTCAGCAACTCGGACGCAGGCCGCATGAATCCTAATGTCAGTAAACGTATCTTTAACTGGTGCGCGGCCCGCATTAGCTCACCTGTTTCCTTAACGCGGCCCGCCTGAGGGTGGATTTCCAAGATTTTCAAATCTTTTGTAATGATTAACCTGACCTTTCGGTTTCGAAGGGGTAACTTTGCGATTTGGCCCTCGATTATTTACCATTAAGGGCCTCGTGACTTTTACCCGCATTGTTAAGTCCCCGGTTAGTTTAATTACTATCCGAAAAGCCTTAACTTTTATTGTTGACGCTTTTAACCCCTCTCATACGAATTTGATCATAACTTTCTCGTTTTAAAACGGAACTTCGCGAAATTTATATCGTATATTCCAGTGAGCGTATTTTACTGTTACAAAGCCTCGGGTTCGTCAAAGGGTCAATCAGAGGTATAAATTAAACATGTTGACATAATTAACCCCTGTAGCTTGTAATCTCTCACTTTCTTCCGCGTTTCGCTCCGTACGATCCATGATTTATTCGTTTGAAGGTACGAGCATCTTTTAGGGTTACTATATAGTATATTTACCCTTCGTTGACATTTATAACCCTTGAATTTACATACTTTCAAGGTTTGTCATCTTTAGTCCTTTATTTAATAGTTAATGCCACGTGTAAACTCATGACACGTGTCAACATATTATTGGACACAAAATTTCGATGTGTTACAAGTGTACGTCGGCGTTACGAATCCTTGCTTATGGAAACACAACCGACATCAACGACGAGTATCTAAAAATGGGTGAGAAAACAACGTGAGATACCTTGGAGCATTTTTGTCGCGGTACAATTCCGATACTTTACTATAATGTTTACAATTTTTTTTTGAAGCTTATGTTTATGTATGTTTTTTATAAAGGTATTATTGATGTGTATGGTGCGCGTTATCTTAGAACGCCCACATGGGACGACCTTCAAAAGATCTACGAGGTACATTCGGCGGAGCATGGTTTGCCTGGTATGATCGGGAGCTTGGATTGCATGCATTGGCATTGGGATAACTGCCCGACCGCATGGCGAGGCCAACACACACGAGGTGACCAAAAAGGACCCACTGTTATTCTTCAGGCGGTTGCTTCACAGGACCTTTGGGTTTGGTCGGCTTACTTTGACGTGGTCGGGTCATGGAATGATATAAATGTTTTTGAACAATCTCCGTTGTTAGAGGAGTGGATTTCTGGCAAAGCTCCAAAAGCGTCGTTTTACGCAAATGGAAACTACTACCCTCATGGGTATTATTTGTGCGATGGAATTTATCCTAGGTATTCGATTTTCGTGAAGACGCTTAGTGATCCTATTGATGAAAAAAGAGCATACTTTAAAAAGGTTCAAGAGTCTTCACGAAAAGACATTGAGAGATGCTTTGGGGTTCTTAAACAACGCTGGCAATATTTGAAAAATCCTTGTCGTGCATGGAGCAAGCAAAAAATGAGAGATGCTATGTACGCTTGTATAATCATGCACAACATGATTTTGGAAGACGAAGGAAAGGCGATATGCTAGAATTCTGTGCCAGAAGCCGTTCAAGAGGAGCATCCACAGGCGTCAATGGAAGAAAGAGTAAATAATGCGCGAGAGTTGCGTTACGAACCGTACCATTCCGCGTTAACGGTTGATTTGGTACAACACGCATGGTCGGTTCGGTATGTACCACCTGAGGGTGAAGAAGAAACGGAGGATGAGGAAGACGAAGTTGGCGAGTGATGTGCACAAAATGAAACATATAAATTACATCAATTGTGGCATAAAACTAACCCTTTTTTAGTACTAATGTTGGAAAAAATGCGCTTTTGTCTTCCTTTTGTATTTTCAGGATTAAATGAGCTCAAATAAACAAAAGAAGCAAAAAGGCAGCTAAATCTAACATAAATACAAGAAAAGGAACAAATGTGGCATGCCCGACCTCCCGACAGCATCTTCCCAAGCAAAACAAGAAGATAGAAGACTGAACACGCCCCATGCTCAATGAGCACGGGGGCGTGCCCAAGTGTCAGTAGAAAAGACAAAGTTGTAGAAGCTTCCATCGCCCACCACGGGGCCGTGCTCAGCGGACACGGGGCCGTGGTCAACTATAAGATTCGCGGAATCCAGGAAAATCTTGATAGTATATATATGCTTCTGCACATGGGGTCGTGCTCAGCGGACACGGGGGCGTGGTCAACTAATGCAGACAAAATGCATTTAATGAAGAAAGAGAGGAGGATGGACACGGGGCCGTGCCCAATGGACACGGGGCCGTGCCCGAGCTTCTGTTCAGCCTATAAATAGGAGTGCTTAGAGCTCTTGCAACTCATCCCTTAGCACACCACCTCTCTCACACTACACCCACCACCCACCACCATCACAACACCATCATCCACCACCATCATCCATTGTCCATCAAAGAGTGTGTGAGTCGTCTCGGGATCTAAGATTGATCGTAAGAGTTCTTGACAATCAAAGGTAATGTTTTCCTAAGTCTCTTACATCACTTGGTGAAGACATGTAACACCTCGTAAAATCACGTCCAATGAAGTATTGACACGTGTAATAAACCCTAATGAAGTCAAACATTGAATTTAAAGGACTAATTTTTTGAAAAATCGAAAACTTTGATTATGAAAGGACTGGAAGTGATAGCATACCTAAAATAAGTTTGTAAATAACCTCTCACGATGATTATATTCACAAACAAGCCACTTGTTGATCGAGTATAGCCGTTTGCATAATTAACTGAAAGTTTGCGCAATAAAGGGTTAAAAGTGTCAACATGTTAATTCTTACCTCTGAGTGACCTTTTAACAAACCAGGAGCTTCATGATATTTGATTATACTCTCGGGAATGCTAAACAATGGCCGTTTAAGGTTTTTATGCCTTTAAGTAAAGTTACGCGCAACTTTGCCAGTTAGAGGGACTAAAAGTGTCAATATGTTTAATTATACCTCTGAATGACCTTTTAGAGAACCCGAAGCATCGTAATGTTTAATAATACTTTCAAGGATGCCTAATATGGATTAGATGAGGCTTCAATGCTAATAAATGATGAAATGCGCAAGTTTGCGCAATAGAGGGGCCTAAAGCGTCAACTTTTGAATCTACGCCATTCGGTGACCATTTAAGCAAACAGGAGCATAGTAATATTTAAATATATGCTTGGGAATGATTATTATGGGCCATGGAAGGCTTAGATATCATTAAACGGCATTTCGCGCTACTTTGCGCAATTAAGGGACTAATTGCGTCAAACTGCAAAAGGAGGTCGAATCGTATGGTAACGGACCTTCCGGAATATGTCCATAAGTTAAACATACCCTATTTATCCTTTATATAGCTTAGATATAGGTTTAGAGGTGTTTGGTACGCAAAAATAAACTTTTATGTCATGCAGGGACTAAAAGTGTCAAAAAGTGCACAAGTTTGCACTTTTGCGCATATCTCGCATTCTGAATATCCCCGGACACCCAAAAATTTATGTAAGCACTAAAATATTTTATTTTAGTGTGTGGCATGATAAAATTCCACTCGTCGCATAATTTGGACCGTTTTTCGCGTCCGTCCGTGTTCCGTCGTAATTAACCGAACAATGTGACCGTACGACCAAACGAACCGACATCCGGCATATTTTTGAGCATGTTTCATATTCCCTATGCTTAGGCATCATTTTATAGCCTTAAAAATGGTTTAACGGGCCTCAAACGCATCAGAAAGGGGCTAGAAGCATGCAGGGACCAAAACTGCCATTTTAGAAACTTGATTTCCAGCTGTTACCAGCTGTTACAACTATTTTAATCAATTGCAAATGGTTTTCTTCAGTCCTTGGGCAGCCCATAGATTGCTAAAACAAGGGGTAAAGGTGTACGGTCCAGATTTGATCACATTTATCAAGGAACGATCCTAACGGTCCTCTAAATCCTATAAATACCCATTGAATGTTTGGCTCTCATTTGCACCTCTCCTTCAATCTGATAAACTCTCTGAATTGTGAGGATCTTGAACTCTTTTGAGAACCTCCCTCAGTCCTTTGGACCCTTGGTAAGTCCCCTTTCGTGCTTAGTTTAATTATTTAGCGTTTATAGCCGAAAAGTCAAGCGTTTTCGATAAACGCTTTGACTTTCAAATGGCTGAGCCATTGTTCGTAACGAACATGGCTACGTGACCGTAATTAGGTGGGTGTTAAACCCTCAAAAGGGCACCTCCTAATTACCACTACTTAGTTAAATTGCCGGGTCAAATAAAAGTCAAACGGGTTAGTTTTAAATAAATACATAACTATTAATATAGAAGCCATAAAATCAGTTTTCTCATATTAATAACTTGGTAATTATTAATTGAACATGTCTAAGCATGTTCAACCCGACAATTCTAAGTATAGGCTCGGTTCGGAACCGAAAGTCACAAAAGTTGACTTTTGCTTTGACTTTCAGTTCTAACCCGATTTAGCTTAGTTTAGATATGCCTTAGGATTCCATTAAGACCATATTATAAGTTAGTATAACCCTCCGAGGTTATACAACTTGGTTCCATAGAAATCCTAGTTCATGCATGTTTCCGTTAAATGCCTAAATGTTGACCGTTATGCCCTTTTGACCTTAATACGTGATTTTTGAAAATGTGAAAGAGTAGAAACCTTAGTTACTGATTTATAAACTTGCACCCAAAATTTGACATCAGTTTGAGGTCTAGATTAAGAGTTATGCTCATTAGCGTAATTAGAAAGCTTTTTATTAAATAAACGGCGTAATTAGGGTATAGCCTACCTAAACCCAATTTTTGAAAACAAACTTTTTACCTACTGATATAAAATAATATTTTAGGATTTTTGAAGATTTTTATTTATTTTTAGGCTGAGCATAACTTAGAGTTCTAAGCTTGATTTGGTAATTGTCGGTTTTGCCCTTTTGGGCTATAAAATGAGTTTTACAAATCCTTTTAACCCCAAACCTTTTTCTACTGATCTAATATGATAAATAAAATGTTTTGAGCCTTCTAGAATAATAAAAATACCATCTTTCCTTTAAAAAAAAACCCGGAAATGGCTCCAAATCGCCTTTTTAAGCGTTTTTAACGCATAGTATGTACTAAAACTATTTTAAACATATAAGGGTTGATGCCTACTGATATATTCAGTAAATTTTTATATTTTAACAGTAAGGAAAAGTTTTAAACTCAGGTTTTCAGTTTTAACCTTTTTAACCTATGTGAAATTACCAAAATGCCCCTATTGTGCATAGTATGGTTATAATTAATAAATTTCACATATATATGATACCATACTATTATAACTTATTAAATTAAGTATATTTACTGATTAAATCAGATCTGTAACTCAGAATAATATTTAATTTCTTTTATAACCTCTAAAATGACCAAAATACCCCTAAGGGGCATAAATTGGTCTTAAACTCGTTTTGGGCATAATGAAAGGTATCCTGCTGATATCACAACATATTTACGGCATACTAACTTAGGAAACCTGTTCGTGATTCATTTGGTTACTCGTTACGCACTTTTCGCGTTCGGATCGGCGTTTGTAACTAGTTTGCATATATTAGCCGAAACGGGTCAAACCATATCGTTTTTGTCTCAAAATCCAGAATGTGTTTAAGTTACCCATATTAAACAAGCATGCAAGCTTGTCGGGTCAAAACCACATTCTAAACCGGTCTTCGCTTTATCATGCGTTTGAACCGTGTCTTCCTTTTGAAAACTAACCGGTCTAAGCATAGGCTTAATTAAAGACCCGTTAGGATTCTAATAGGTTATTAAAAACCTTCGTTCCAGATTTAGGAGCCCAGTAAAAGCTATCTGTACTTGCTTGGTGGTATACGGCTGGGATAAATTGTATAAATTTGCTCAGGTAAATACGTTTAACTTATTTTCCCTATACGGGCTTGGGGTACGGTATATAAAATACCGCTTGGTCGGGGAATTGACCTTAACCAGTTGATGGCTAAGTGTTGTCAAATTAACCCGTTTAAAAATGTTGTTTTGTTTGTTTAACGCCTTTTGGGGTTTAATGACCATGTCCCGGATATCCTTGTCATCATTCAAAGAATGGCCACGACCTTAGCACACAGGTGTAGGCGTACACCCGTAGTGCATTTCAATAAAGTATAATCGTCGATCGAGAGAAGTCTCGCGGCGGAATTATATTAAGTGGTGTGTCTATTAATCTTTAACTCGGCACGACCCGGGCAACTGAACGCATAACAGACATGTAATTCTTTTACAAGATTATTAAGCAAATAATTATCCCAAGTTATAAAATGTTTTGTGCCACGGGCATTCAAATCAATTTTTAAACCTTTTCAAAATGAGTCAGTTAAATTGTATTTACCAGTGTAAACTGACGTATTTTCCAAAAAGGCTAAGTGCAGGTACTACGCGTAATAGGCTGGCCACTCCTTAGCATCAATATAAGTCTCGCAAGCTTAAGATGCCTGAAGTCTGTTGAACAATGTTTTATTTTATTTGCGATCCGCCTGTGGATCTTTTACTGTCCGTTTGTAATACTTGGATATTACTTCACATCGGATTGTAATATATTTATCTTCTGCTTCCGCTGTGTATTTAAATTGTGTGGTTTGACAATGATGATATCAACTACGTCACGGAACCCCCACCGGGTCCACCGGTGACACGTGGAAAATACGGGTGTGACAAGACAAGTTTTTAGTGTAAAACTTTTTATTTTTAATCTTTTGCACTTTTTAATTAGTTATGTATTAGTGACTTTAATTACTAGTTTCTTATGTTGAAGGTGATTCTTCCTTATCGTTTGTCCGTGGTGTCTTGGCATTATTTTACTGTCTACATAAAATAAAAGATTTTCACCATTCATATCTCCACGGTCTATATGAAGGTATGTTGGCTACCTGGTCAGGGGTTAAGGGAACAGTTTGGTAAGAGTCTTGCCATTGTTCAGTGTATAGATCCTGCAAAGGACCTAGGTCAAATTTAGTAGGACCTCCTTCAATACCCAACGGTATTGGATGGCGGGGATCCAAACTCTTTGATCCCCTCATAAGTTAAACTACTATTAAAACTTTAACCCGGCTACTTAGGACTGTATCCCTGCTGACTCAGACTACTTAGCCGAGGGTAACGTCGCCTTCAAAAGAGGGGCCTACCATATTTTGCATTAATAACTTAATTAATTGTCTTTCAATAATCCGACCCTTTAGGATTGTATCCTTGTTGACTCAAACTACTGGGTTGAGGGTAATGTCACCTTCAAAAGAGGGGCCTACTACAATAACTAAGATAATCTCTTAAACAAGTGCAAAAGTGCGAAAATAATCAAAGGTTACACTATACACGAGTCGGATCCAAGTGATTCATCTTGTTTATCTGTTTTTATTTTTATTTTTATTTTCAGCATTTTAGTTAGTTTTATTTTTTCTAGTTTAAAAACATTTTTCTAACATTTTGATTTGATTAGACGTTGAGGATAAACCGGTACTAAAAGCTCTTGTGTCCTTGGACGACCTCGGTATCTTACCAACATTATACTACGTCCACGATGGGTGCACTTGCCCATACGTGTGTTTAGTGTTAGTAAATATCGTGTTTTATAAATTTAAAACTTGGCAAAAAAAGTGTAAAAAGGGCTTAAAATATACACCTAAAATATAATACACCTAACACGCATCAAGTTTTTGGCGCCGTTGCCGGGGACACAAGGATTTTAAGAAAGTTATGAATCAGCAGCCTAATCAATTTTTTTTTTTAGGATTTTCTTAATTTTTCAGCTTCTACAGAACTCAGCACGGGCCATGCCCGCTGAACACGCCCCGTGCCCAATCATTGGAACTGGCAATCCTGTTTTAAGTCAGACAGTACGCTGAACACGGGGTCGTGCCCATTCAACACGCCCCCGTGCCCAAGATTCAGTTATTGAAAACAGAACCGTAAGATCCCGACGGTTGGTAATTTCTGACACAAACATGAGTGATAATGATATTTTTCACTTTCGGCACTCTTATGGTACGTGGTATGAAATATGTGGTGGCCGTCATAAAGAATTAGAATGCTATTTTCTAAATTATAAGCCCCATTATATAGACCCATCGTTTTCCTGTAGCCTTAAGAGGGGCGAAAGTAAAAGTAATCCTTATCTCTTCCTCGAATGCGCCCAACCAGACCTTTTAGGAGAAATGCTCCTCGATGAACTATTTCAATTAGAAGATCTAGTTCTTAATTGGTTAAAAGAACTTAAGATGGATTTCCTTAATTCATCTCAAGACGATGACCAAGAAGAATTGTTGGGGTCGCATTCAAATAAAAACAACTTCGTTGTTCCCGACATTACCTTTAACTCTAGCGAAGAATTGGACGATAGTCGTCCCTGTGCCAATTATGCCGTGAAGGACTCTCCATCGACTTCGTTCAATGCATACATAGACCTGAGCGATTCGACATACACCTTCTTTAACGAGAGCCCGGAAAAGGGTTGGACTTGTCCACCTACATTTAGCATAGGAATCACCCTCACCGACAACCTCTTGCGTTCTCGTCTTAATCTAGAGCAATTAAGGTATCTTAGGCACTTTGGGGTTGTTCCGTCCAGTAAGGAACCACCCGATTCGGATAAGTTCCTTAGAAGTAAATAAAACTCCATAAGACAGCTTCCAGACACGGGGTCGTGCCCAGGTCAGCATGCCCCCGTGTCCACCAAAAAGATTCTCTTCTGATTTTATCAGAATACGGACAAAATGTGTCAGGATTCTGTCTGCACACGGAGCCGTGTCCAGCCAACACGGGGCCGTGTGCAGCGTGCTGTCGTTTCCTATAAATGCAGCAAGATTCCTACTCATTTGGACCACTCCAAAAACAAAGATTTCTGGGATCTTCACTCATACCATCCTAGGTATGTTCTAAAAGAAGGTTCTCAACAACCATCTTGTCTTTTCCACTTTTGTACATTGCCTTCTTCTTCAATTTTCACTCAATACCTCCATTAAAGCTTGGAAGCTTTATAATTCCAAGCTTTATTGTAATGTTTGTAAGGTTATTATTCAAGGAATCTTGCTTAAAACAAATTATACAACTTTTTTTTGAATTATTTATGCTTAAAATTAACCTACAAACCAAGAAAATAATTTAAAACTCCAAGATTCCTTGCTTTGAAAACCTGCAGACAACTGGACACGGGGCTGTGTTCATTGAACACGAGGCCGTGTCCGAGGTACTGTTTCATAAAAATTGAAATCTTTTCGATCTATTTTCCCAGAATGGTGAGCAGAACAAGCGGAACATCTTCATCGCACTCAAGGAACAACCGACAGGGGAGGAGGTCGTCAACGGCGGAAGACTCTGTTGTAAACTATGTTTACGCCTTAAGAGAGGCTATTGATGAAATGACGGGAGTGGAAGAAGCATTGGTCGACCGTATCAATCACTTAACAGTGGGACTGGAAGGGTGTCTCCGGGAGGTCAACCTCTTGCACCAGAGGTTGAACATTCTCGCTTCTCCTCCTTTGGTACCAATAATAACCCAAAGGGCGTGGAACGTGGTGCCTGAAGTCATCATACCAGCCGAGTGGTACGCCATACACCCGGGACCTCCTCGCGATGTATTACAAGGGATCCCGGTTGGTGTTTCTCCTTCTCCATAAGATGTTGAGGAAAATGAAGCCGCCTTCTTCCTCCCAAGAGAAATAGAAGAATGGCTTTAACGACATCTAGGAAATAACCCTCGGCCGAGAGTCCTACTACACTTCTCGATACCGGAAAACTATTTCCGGAATTTTGGCTCTTAATGAAAAAGTAGAACTCCCTATGATAATTTTATGTACCACTTGACCTATCTAGTTTAACTCTTATCTCTTCATTATTTTAATTTTCTAGGAATATTATGTAATTCTCTATATGGTTTAATGAATGATGGTTTTAGTTAATTTGGTGTTTGGATGATGTTTTAAAGGGTAAAACACACTAGGGATGGTGAAGGATGACAAGGGAAACGAGAAACATCACCCCATGCACAAAAACAGAGCTTCTCGACAAAATTTCTTCATTATAGCAAGTTCGGCACGGGCCGTGTCCACTCAACACGGCCCCGTGCTGCATAGTCTGCAGAAATTGCCCAGTTCAGGTAACTGGACACGGGGCATGCTCACTGAACACGCCCCGTGTCCAGGCTTCTGCTTCTTTTTTACTAAATCTTGTTACTGGCACCTGAACACGGGGCCGTGCCCGGACACCACGGGGCCGTGTCCAGGCGCCCAGTAACACAAAAATTTGCTTTTAACACCCTTTTACACATTCAATCAACCTAAAAACTTATTTTTGGGACACATTGAGGACAATGTGTAATTTAAGTGTGGGAGGGATGCTAAAACCTTGAATCTTACAAGTCCTAATTAACAAGCCTTACACAAAACTCTATTGGAACCTCTAATCACCTCAATTTTTTTAAAAAAAAATTCAATTTCTTTTTACTTGTCTAGGTTTAATTTGGGAATTTCAAGTTCTAACAAGGTTATATTTTTACAAATTTACAACCGACAGCGTCGTGATAAAAAAACCAACATAAGAAAATTATGAAACGGCATGATAGCTTAGTTAAAATTTGATTATATATACTTGATCACATAAAAAAAACTCATTCCCACAAAAGTGAGTTTTGAGCCTTTATTGAGCATACATATACATATCTTTAAACTAAATGCTCATTTTTCGTTTCTTGTGTGAATAGCCGCTTGGTTCTTACAACTCTAGAACTTGCCACAACAATGCATTCTCGGTCCTTACCAACTTAAACCCGAGTAAGTAAATGATGGAGGCATTAGGACTAACCCTTTTTCTTTCTACACCATTATTTTTCATTTTTTTTACCACCTACCCAAAATCGCCCTAGTTAACACCTTTGAGCCTAAACCTTTTCATTTCTTAACCCAAAAACAAACACCATTTTTACCCACCAAAACCCTTTTTCATTTTAGCCCTTTCTTTTAGTAACAAAGCTCGGTTTTTCTTATGATTTAAAGTATATATATATATATATATATATATATATATGTTGAAACCAAATAAACAAACAAGTTCATCAAAAATAACTTTGTTTGAAAGAAATGGTTCATCAAAATAAAATAAATTGTCAAAAATAAAAAGTCTTTTAAAAACCGATGCTTTTTACGCTTTTCGCCCTTTTACTAACCACTAACCCAACCACCCACCTTTAGCCCAAGCCTAACCCTTCACCCAAAAGTCCTCTTGATATTTACAAAGGTATATAGTTAAAAAGGAGGAGGATTGATTGCTTGGCAAGCTTATGGTAGGAGTAAGTTCCATGCCGCTCTCGAGTGATTCACTAAAAAAATTTACACTTTCGGTCGAGTGTTGAGTGATCCCCCGTGAGGTATGTGAACTTGTATATAAATGGAATTTTAAAAAGGCATGTTATGCCCTAATAAGTAATTTATCTTAAGAAACGTTTTTAATAAATCATGACGAATAGGATTGTAAATAAATAAAAATAAAACATGATAAAGAATCTTGGAAATCCCGACACTCTATGACAAGCCCAAAAACCTTCTCTTCTACGCATTCCATTTGGGAGTGAAAAAGCCACATTATAATGAGTTTTGCTTGAGGACAAGTAAAGATTCAAGTGTGGGGGTATTTGATGTGCACAAAATGAAACATATAAATTACATCAATTGTGGCATAAAACTAACCCTTTTTTAGTACTAATGTTGGAAAAAATGCGCTTTTGTCTTCCTTTTGTATTTTCAGGATTAAATGAGCTCAAATAAACAAAAGAAGCAAAAAGGCAGCTAAATCTAACATAAATACAAGAAAAGGAACAAACGTGGCATGCCCGACCTCCCGACAACATCTTCCCAAGCAAAACAAGAAGATAGAAGACTGAACACGCCCCTTGCTCAATGAGCACGGGGGCGTGCCCAAGTGTCAGCAGAAAAGACAAAGTTGTAGAAGCTTCCAGCGCCCACCACGGGGCCGTGCTCAGCGGACACGGGGCCGTGGTCAACTATAAGATTCGCGGAATCCAGGCAAATCTTGATAGCACAGATATGCTTATGCACACGGGGTCGTGCTTAGCGGACACGGGGGCGTGGTCAACTAATGCAGACAAACTGCATTTAATGAAGAAAGAGAGAAGGATGGACATGGGGCCATGCCCAATGGACACGGGGCCGTGCCCGAGCTTCTGTTCAGCCTATAAATAGGATTGCTTGGAGCTCTTGCAACTCATCCCTTGGCACACCACCTCTCTCACACTTCACCCACCACCCACCACCATCACAACACCATCATCCACCACCATCATCCATTGTCCATCATAGATTGTGTGAGTCGTCTCGGGATCCAAGATTGATCGTAAGAGTTCTTGACAATCAAATGCCATGTTTGCCTAAGTCTCTTACATCACTTGGTGAAGACAAGTGTTTAGTGTAAAACTTTTTATTTTTAATCTTTTGCACTTTTTAATTGGTTATGTATTAATGACTTTAATTACTAGTTTCTTATGTTGAAGGTGATTCTTCTTTATCATTTGTCCGTGGTGTCTTGGCATTATTTTACTGTCTATATAAAATAAAAGATTTTCACCATTCATATCTCCACGGTGTATATGGAGGTATGTTGGCTACCTGGTCGGGGGTTAAGGGAACGGTTTGGTAAGAGTCTTGCCATTGTTCAGTGTATAGATCCTGCAAAGGACCTGGGTCAAATTTAGTAGGACCTCCTTCAATACCTAACGGTATTGGATGGCGGGGGTTCAAACTCTTTGATCCCCTCATAAGTTAAACTACTATTAAAACTTTAACCCGGCTACTTAGGACTGTATCCCTGCTGACTCAGACTACTTAGCCGAGGGTAACGTCGCCTTCAAAAGAGGGGCCTACCACATTTTGCGTTAATAACTTAATTAATTGTCTTTCAATAATCCGACCCTTTAGGATCGTATCATTGCTGACTCAAACTACTGGGTTGAGGGTAACGTCACCTTCAAAAGAGGGGCCTACTACAATAACTAAGATAATCTCTTAAACAAGTGAAAAAGTGCGAAAATAATCAAAGGTTACACTACACACGAGTCGGATCCAAGTGATTCATCTTGTCTATCTTTTTTTATTTTTATTTTCAGCATTTTAGTTAGTTTTATTTTTCTAGTTTAAAAAACTTTTTCTAACATTTTGATTTGATTAGACGTTGAGGATAAACTGGTACTAAAAGCTCTTGTGTCCTTGGACGACCTCGGTATCTTACCAACACTATACTACGTCCACGATGGGTGCACTTGCCCATATGTGTGTTTAGTGTTAGTAAATATCGTGTTTTATAAATTTAAAACTTGGCTAAAAAGTGTAAAAAGGGCTTAAAATATACACCTAAAATATAATACACCTAACACGCATTAGCGAGGGTGAAGAAAGCGAAGACGAAAACTAGTGTATTTTTTTTTATTTTGGTCGAATTTTTTTTTTATTTCTAGTATTGTATTTTTTTAATTTAATGAAGTATTTTAAGTTTTTAATTAAAAATAATAATTGTTTAATGATTGGAAGGGGCGTTATTGAGCATTATTCCCACTACGCCACTTTTGCAATAACCCCCAATAATGCCCCCATGCTGACTGGACTGCCACGTGTCACAAAACGCCCAAGGGTGGGGGCATTATTGCTCAAACCACTACACATGGTCTTAGAGTGACTCTCCACATCCTTAACTCCTCTTTTGTATTTAATCTTATGTTAATGTACAAGCCTATAAATAGAGGCTTTGTATTTTATACTTACATATCAATAAGAAATCCATCTTCCATTCTCTCATTCTTCTCTATACATTGCTAGTAGGTCGTTGTTTAACAACACGTTATCAAAATGAAAGTGAGTTTCCAGCCTAAATCAATCTCGCACGTTGAGAAAGCAGCCAAATAATTATCCGAAAAGATGAAAGATGGGTTTCCTATGCGATGGAAAGTTGGAAATGATAGATGCGTAGCCACTACTGACAAAGTAGGATCTGCAATCTCTACTAATAAAGGTATGATGCCTCGTAAGATTATTTCGTACTATATTTGACGATGATGATGATACATCAATCTTACTGGTGGCACTTATTAATATTAATATAAATATATAAACTTAAAACTGATCATTACTATAAATTCTAGGATGTAGTCTTATAATTGAACTCTATCTATATTTTTTTTTCAATTGATTTTAGAAGTTATTATATAAATTAGAATGTTGGTATTCATTGGGTTTTAGATGTTACGTCATAATTATGACGTTACAATTGGCTAATTAATCTTTTTCTAATACTCATTATTAATTGAATAACTTTAGTTTTCGTTGACGACGATATTACGTACATTTATTTTATTTTTATCTTTTACAAATGATACCGTCTATTATTCTAAATTGGTTGGCTTATCATTTAATTAGTTAGTTTAATTATAATATATGTTGTTTAGGACTCTTACACTCTAGTGATGCTCATATGCATATTCCTTGAGCCACCATGATCATATATTTATGCTTCTTTATTAACCCTGTTAAGCTGTAAGTAAAATTGTTGAGTTATTTTGATTTGAGGAAGTTAATTTGCAAACTAGAGAATATTATATGTGTTTTTAGAACTCATGAAAAACAATTAAATTTAATATCACAAAGTATGGAACTCAATATTTATGGACTAAACAGTGAAATTGTATTAGGTATATATGCTTGTATTGGTGGTAATATATAAATGATGTATGTACTAGATTTTTTTTTTGTATAGTTTATAATTTAAATAGATTTAGTGAGGATTAAATATTTGGTTATACGTTTATGCATAAACCAATTGTATTCTTAAGAAATTAAAGAAGGCTTTAAATGACATTAATATATATGATGTTGGTTAATGCTTAAAAAATATTAAAATCATTAAATATCATTTTTCCCATCATGTAGTTTAATTCATTCTTTATTAACTTTAATTCATTCTTATTAATATCTTTTAAGTTAGAAATTTGATTAATACTTATTACTTTAAATGATCTTTAATATCCATTTAATTACAATTTAAATGATATGGAGTTATGAACATGGATAGTCCCAATATTCATAACACTAAATGATATGGAGTTAGGAACATGGATAGTCACAATAATGCTATTTTTTTTATAGAAAATTATGTGATTTACAATTTAATTTAAGAGATGATTTAAAATTGCAATATGAATTATAGACAAATTATATCTCTTACTTATTGGCTTTATAGTTTATATTGTTTAGATAATATGTTATGTATGCATTGATCGTATTTTATAATAACATTTGATGGAGATGAATTTGTAGTATACAATAGTTGACATATTATTATACTATGAAAAAGTATGTTCAGTATTTAATATGTTCATGTACATTCACTTTTGATGTGTAATACTTGTATTTGACATATAAATTTTAATGTTATTGTTCGTAACAATTTAACTAGAATACAATACGATAAGTGTATGTTTATAGTGTTCTTATTTGATATATAAGAATAAGAAATTTGGTGCTTTATATGACATTACATGACATGTTACCATATAATTTTTAATCCGTTTGATGACAAATTATAGCTATATTTTAGTAGTAAAAAATCATATATTTATTTACTTGTCATTCTTTATAAATGTTATTTTACTATTAATCAAGATGTATGATTTTATTGTGGCTTTCATCATATATCAACTTTGTCCTTTATGGAACACCACTAATTTGAAAACTAATGCACACGATGTCGGTAAATTAGAGCATGACCTATAATAATAGGCTTATCACTATTGCAATTTTATGTGTCTTTTATATGCTTTGATTTATTTAGATGATATGTTAAATAAAAAAATTATATATTTCTTACAAGTGATGAAAAAATCTTATTTCATAAGGTTGTATCATAACCTATTTATTTGGTGACATGTTGTATAGTCATGCATTGTATATTCTAATGTATATATTATGTTCCATATGTTATAAATTTGGAAGGGGACATCAAAGTGACCAGGGTTGTGGTATATGACAAGCTATAATAACAATTGAATTGTGGTTAAGGTTTATATAAAAAGACACCTGGAGTGTCTAACTTCTCAAAGCTTATTATGAGTTTATTGAAGCTTGTAAGATTTTAAACCGATAAGTATAAATGTCTCGGTTATATAACTACATCCCGATTTATCATGTGATGAGAAAATACATATCATAATCCATTGAGCAAAACAATTTCCATCGTCAAATATCATATATGCTATTGAAGTACCAAGATTGTTAAAGAATATATATATATATATATATATATATGTAAAGTTTGAAGCAACAAGCATGAAAGTTCTGTGGTTCTAATCCATTCCCTGATGTGAATGTGATGATATAATGATCAATTCAAAGGTTATGATCATATACATAACTAAGAAAATTGTAATGATACCACCATGAATGTTGTATGGGTATAATCTATTCTTTGAATAGAATGTGATGATATAATAATTGGTGTAAAGTTCGCGATGGTGGTAATTGAGGAAATTGTTATGATAATCATGTGATAAGATCAACCATGTTAATAGTGCAATGACTATACAATGATCGTTATAAAGGTCATGATCATGGTAACTGAGGAAATTGTAATAATCCTCATGTTGACAACCATTTTAATATTGAGATCGACCACCAAAAGTGGCAAACTAAGGAATGACCATATAACATGATGGTTTAAACTTTGAAGTTACAATACGTTCTCTCGTATCTTATATTTTGTATTACATACAAGTAATACATATACGATAATAATCCAAAAGTTTATGGATCATAATTATTTAGTTAGTTAGCATGACTAGTTAGACCACACTAAGTCATTATTGATGATGTGAAAAGTATTGAAGAAACAGAAGATTCGTCTTGATAATTATACATGTCATGTTTGCTCGTGAAGTTAAGTATTGATCAACAAAAGTAGGGTGTGATTCCCTAAATATTCTGGAAATGATAATGGAAATAAATATACAAACATGATACCATTTAGTGTTTTAAAATCGATGCATCGTCTAAATGGTTATCAAATCCACAACCTGAAGCTTGTGTGATTGTGGCTTAGCTAATGTGATAGCAAGCATATTAATCCAGATTAGTATATTTATTTGATAATAGTGAATTTGATTCCCAAGTTATTAACGATAATTAGAATAAGTGTTATTGTTGAGATGATCACTAAACGTCTACTATTGGTTACAAAGCCAATGATCATGAGAGGAGCAAAAGTTCATTTAGGTACATATAATTTTATATATAGTACCACCAATTCACATCAAGCCAATAAGTTATAGTTCTCCCCATACAGTTGGTTTTTGGTCAGGAACCAAAGATGTCTCATCAAAGATTTTGGTTGTGCGACATATAACGAAACTCATCCACCACACCGCACAAAGATGGTCTTCTAAAAAGTTTGAGAATATGTTGGGTATAAATAATCGTCTATGATGAAATACTTAAAGCCATTAGTGAGAAATTCGTTTATGGCTCATAGGTTTTCACTTTATTGAATGAATGTTCCCAACATTAGGGGGAGATAGCAAGCAGTTGGAAAGTCAAAAGTAAAATGAATTATCATGTCATCTTGATCCTCAGACTATAAACTATGAACTAGAAGTTTAAAGTATAATTTATTTACCACTATTAAAGAACAAATTACCAGACAAGTTCACTGACCTAAATAGAGTGACTAAGTAAGTCACATAATCAACTGCTTATGCTCCCGTTATATTTATGTCCCAAGTGGACAACCACATATTTTTGTAATGAGTCTATTGCATGCTTAAAGCATGGTAGACTAGTTGATTCCAATAATCAAATTCCTCGAAAATTGGAGCAAGTAATTAAGATGGTCAAGTCGAGGTTATAGTAATAAGATCTCCTGAAGAGACAATAGACATGATGGTTCAAGAAGAACCTCAGGTACCTGAAAATAAAGAGATCTCGATAAGTTGTATCATGTCTAAGATATTGAAGAAACACTAGATAAATGACCGGAATCAAATTATCTAGGGGTTAGGTTCTGCATAAAAGGGTGGTTCTCTCTCGCTCAATTCGAAGGGGCCGATTTTCTTCTCCGGTGAATACTGCAAAACAGAACACCGTTAGCCTCGTCAAGGGGAGAAGGGAGGTTCTCTCCTTGACCAGACTCCGGCGTGAGAATAAGTATATGTTTCTGAAGAAGAAGAAGAAGAAGAAGAAGAAGAAGTATTGACGAAGTGTGTGTAACTTGAGGTTCATACCTGAATTATTCTCTTATTTATAGCCGGTAATTTGTGCGGGAAAACTTGTTGCTGAAATATTAACGGAAGATGCTAACCCCGTAAGCGGTTACTTTTTTTCCATTAACTCTTTTGATCGGATTGTGGAAGCTCACGGATCGCGATCTTAATCATAGGCTAGGGAACTGCCACGTGGAAAGTGGGCAAGTGGAGGTTTCTCTCCAATTCCATGCCATCATTATGATTTCAGGATAACCTGGATTGTTGACACGTGTCCAGACTGTTATAACCGTCTGGTGGTGCACGATTGAGTCTTCTAGAATATTATTGCCACAATCCAGTGTGACTCCTTACCGTGTGGTCTCGGCTTAGTAAATAATATCCGAGTCTGGGCATTATTTAAGCGGAAGTATTTGCTGGGATTTTTATCCCTTTGTTATAGAGAGGTGGCGCAAGGATGTATTTTCCTTTAGCGCGCATGTATTGTCTGTTGCTGTTTTTTCTCCCAAGCTCTCTTTGTAGGGCCAGTTGCGCGGCCGCGCAATGCCTAAAGAGGGTTGGAAAACGAGGTTGTGCTATGGTCCCAAGTACTTGATATGAGGTTTTTGGGACCTTACCCCTTCAAGTTCCCCCAGTCTTGTGTTGGTCTTATGCAAATAAGTGGAGCACTGGACTCTGAGAGAAATGCTTGTAGGTTTTTTAGGCGCGAAAATGGGGAATCTTCTATGAGAAGATATACTTTGTTTATTATGCTGGTGCTTGGAAATCTTTGACTTTGGATAAATGAACAGTTTGAGAAAAGATATTTATACCTTTGTTTGAACTGTTGCAATCTTGGGCGAAGAGTTTGTAATTATGAGATTACGATGGCTAACGTCATTTTTTATAAGTTGTGTTGACCCTTCGTCTTCAGATTTAACAGTCGTTCCTAGCAATTTGTGTGGACCCTGTCAGATGGTTTTAAATGGGATGTGATACTTGCAGTGGCAGCGCCGTTAAGACAGCAGTTGATTTGACACTCAATCATCACAACTTTTGTCTCGATGTTACCGCTCCTCTCCGTTGGCCTTTATATTCATTTTGGGTGTGAGACTCCTTTCTTATTTTTGGAAAGAAAAATGGAGAATAGGAGACCAATTCAATGGAGAAGGCTTTCTAATGTTTTGAAGGTGCTAGATGCTGCTGATGGTTTGCTGCTGCTTTCCCGTCCGGTAACTGATCTTGTTGTTAGAGATGGAAGTGTTGAAAATGCAAACCGTCGGGATGTGTTTGAGGAAAGGATCCGTCTTCGTCTTGCTGATGATAACAATGGTAGGGTTACTCGGTTGTCAGCACACCTTGTGACCCGGTCCTTTCCGGTTGATCAGAGAGGGAGTTCGGCGATTGTTTACCAGCGGCGTCGCCGTGTTGTTATTCCGGCTGAAATTCTGGCCGGTGTTGCTGAAGATGTTGAGGAGGGTGTTAACCCTTGGATTGTTGACCCCCGCCCCTTGTCTGAGTATGGTGAGGTTCTCCATACTCCGTATGGGGTGTTGGATCAGCTTTCCTAGTTTTTTTTATTTTGTAACTAGTACTTTTACTTTTTTTTTTGAAGGAACACTGCTGTGTCCTTTGTAAATTGAAAGTGCTTTGTTGCACTAATGATATTTTTGATGCACTGCTATGCATATATCTTTTGATAGTTTTGCAAGTGATGTTTGGATTACAATATATTGCATATGTTCAATTACTTTGTTTAGGTAGAGCGAATGAGAATGGTATTGTACTCATGTGTGAACGTATGTCTAAAATGTGCGCAAGTTTATGCTTTTTTAGACTGTTCATGAGACGTACAATGTTGATCATGTTGTTTTCGCGTAAACCAAAAGGAATTATATGTGGTTTGTAACAAACAATAACATGCGCAAAGATAACTACTGCATTGATAAGGCATAAAGCCAATTTGTACAAAGTAAAGTAGGAAAAATATATTGCCTGTAATGATTTGAATCAGCGCGGCTATATATAACACCTTCGCAATTGCTGCGCGTTCCAGGTGCGAGGGACTGATGTGCCGTCGATTCTTTTTAGGGTGTATGCCCCTTTTCCTAGGACCTCGTTGATGACGTATAGCCCCTCCCATTTTGGCGCAAGCTTGCCCAGTTTTTCCGCATTGGAGGCTTCATTGTCGCGTAAAACGAAGTCTCCTGTAACGAAAGTACACACGCGTACTCGCGCGTTGTAGTACTTTTCCTGTTTGGATTTGTATATTGCTTCTGTGATGGAGGCGTTTTCGCGCCTTTCTTCAAGAAGGTCTAAATCCATTCTTCTCTCTTCCTCATTGTTTTGCTTCTCCATGGCGAGCATGCGCGGTGATGGAAGGCCAATTTCGGCTGGGATAACCACTTCTGATCCGTACACAAGACTGAATGGAGTTTCTCCCGTACTTGTCTTTGGCATAGTGCGATGAGCCCATAATATGCTGGGGAGCTCGTCGACCCAACCTCTGCGCGCCGTCCCGAGTCTTGCCTTTATGCCGTTAACTATTTGTTTGTTGACACTTTCAACTTGCCCATTTGCTTGTGGATGCGCCACAGAGGCAAAGTTGTGTTCAATCTTCATTTCCTTGAACCATTTCTGGAGAGATCTTCTGAGGCGAAGTTGGTGCCGTTGTCGGAAATGATGCGCAATGGTAATCCGAATCTGCAAATAATATGTTCCCATATGAATTTTCGGATTACCATCGCTGTCGTTTAGGCTAATGCCTTGGATTCAACCCACTTTGTGAAATAATCTACCGCTACGATAATGAATTTTACTGCGCCAGGCGCGTCAGGGAATGGTCCAACAAGATCGATGCCCCATTGCTGGAAGGGCCAGGCAGATGTAATTGGAACAAGTGGTTTTTTCGGACGGGGGGTTTTTGGTGCATGACGTTGACAGGCTGCGCATTTTCGTAGCAATTCTACCGCATCCACATGCATCCCTGGCCAATAGTAACCGGCGCTCATGATCTTAGCTACTACCATGCGCGGACCCGCGTGTATTCCGCATAAGCCTTCATGGATTTCCCTGACCAAGTATTGCGCGTCTGTTTTGTCAACACAACGCAGGAGTGGTCCCATGAACGATTTTCGGTACAGGATTCCGTTCGCCATCTCATAGTTTATTGCCTTGTTCTGGATTTTCCTGGCTTCTGCCTTTTCTTCCGGAAGTTTGTCGTGCTGTAGGTACATGATGATCGGGGACATCCAGGATAGATTGCCAATCTCTACGATGTTTACTTGCTTGAGAGGAACAGAAGGATTGGACAATACCTCGATGCGCACCTCTTTTGCTAGATGTCTGAAACTGGTGGCTGCCAATTTGCTTAGTGCATCCGCGTGCTTGTTTTTGCTTCTGTTTATATGATTTATTTTGAACGTTTGGAATTGGCTGATTAACATCCGCGCTTGTTCCAGATATAACGCCATAGCCTCTCCCTTCGCATCGTAGTGCCCATTAACTTGCTCGGCCACCAGTTTTGAATCAACGTTAGCTTCAAGATTTTTCGCTCCCATTTTAAGCGCTAAACGGGGGCCTGCTAGAAACGCTTCATATTCTGCCTCGTTGTTTGTGCTTCGGAAATCTAAGCGTATCGCATATGTAAGCTCATGATCGTCTGGGCTGACCAATAGGAGGCCTGCGCCTGCTCCATCATCATTAGATGCCCCGTCTGTGTGCAGGGACCAGACTCTGTCGTCAAAAATGGGAACAGGGTTCTGGATCGCTTCACATTCTTGCACTTTATCCATGGGAACTTCTGTGTTGAAGTCCGCTAAAACTTGCCCTTTGATTGCTGGTCGTGGTCTATACAGGATATTGTATCCTCCCAGTTCTATGGCCCACTTAGCCAGTCTTCTCGCGACATCGGGCTTTGATAAAATCTGCCCCAAGTGGTAGTTAGTAAGAACTATAATAACATGACCTGAGAAGTACCGGCGAAGTCGTCGAGATGCATGTACTAGTGCGAGGACTAGTTTTTCTATCATTGAGTAGCGCGTTTCTGGGCCAGTGAGCATCTTGCTGATGTAGTAGATTGGGGTCTGGACGTTTTCTCTTTCTACCATTAATATTGCGCCGACTGCTACCTCTGCTGCGGATAAGTACATAATCAGCGGTTCTTTTTCTCGTGGCGCTGTTAGTGTTGGTAGCTGAATTAAACATTCCTTCATTTGTTTGAAGGCTGTTTCCGCTTCTGGCGTCCACTGGAAGTGAGTTTTCTTAGCGCAGTTTTGCAGCGTACTAATGAACGGATATGACTTCGTAGCATGATTTGCCAAGAATCTGTTCAAGGCTGCTAATCTTCCCGCGAGTCGTTGCATCTCTTTTATCGTTGAAGGTGATGGCATTAACTGGATGGCTTGCACCTTTTCCGGGTTAACTTTAAAGCCGTCCCTTGTTACTATGAAGCCCAAAAAATTTTCTTCTTCCATCCCAAAAGAACATTTTGTTGAGTTAAGCTTTAAGTTGACGCTGCGTAAAGAATTGAACATTCGCTGGATGTTTTCGAGCATAGTTTCTTCTTCATGACTCATGATGACGAGGTCATCCATGTATACTTCAACTGTTTTCTCGATGTCTTCTACGAAAACCGTATCCATCAATCTCTGATAAGTAGTCCCGACATTGCGCAACCCGAAGGGCATTTTTGTATAACAGAAGATACCTTTATCAATTCGGAAGGCTGTTTTGTCTTCATCTTCCTCTTTCATTAAGACCTGATGGTAGCCTTTGTAACAGTCGAGAAAACATTTCCATCTGAAAGACGCCAAAGAATCAACTTTTTTGTCGATTTCTGGCATCGCGTAGGGCAAGCTTTATTCAGGTCTTTGAAGTCGACGCACATTCTCCATTCGCCATTGTGCTTTTGAACCATGACTGGGTTAGCGACCCAGGTATGGAACTGTACTTCCCCAGGATTCCGGCCTTGAGCAATTCTGTGACCTGCTCATTCATTGCTTCTGCTTTTTCTGCGCTGAGACTACGTCTTCCCTATGCGACAGGCTCTGCTGAGGGTTTGCATTTAGACAGTGTTACGCTATTTCTCGCGGAACTCCGGTCATATCTGCTGGACACCAGGTGAATATGTCTTTGTTGTTTGAAAGTAACTCCTTTAATTGCACTCGTATTGCCGGTGAGATGGCATGTCCCAGTAAGATTGTTTGTTCTGGGTATTTTCTTCGTTTAAGACCCATTTCTCCGGTTCATTTGATGTTGAGGGTTTGGCCATCTTTGCTGGTGGCTTATCATCAACGTACATGACCTCTTTGCTTGAGTACAGAATCACGACTCCAGTTTCTGTTGGGAACCCGCACGCAGCATGTGGAATGGAAGTGATCATGCTGAATTCCCTTTGTGATCTTCTTCCTAGTAAAACATCGTGGCGTGATGTTGCTGGCATGACCATAAAGTTTACTGTGACCGTACGCGAGTGATCGCCATCTGATAGGGTCACAGGAAATGCAATTTGCCCTAATGAAAATACAGCTTCATTGCAAAAACCGGTGAGAGGGAAATCAACCGGCTCTAATCGTGCTTTGTCCTCTGGATCAAGCTGTTTGAAACACTGCTCATATATGATATCCATTGGGCTTCCTGGATCTATGAACATATAGTCCGTTCTGTAGTGGCCGAAGATGCCAATAATGATTACTGGTCGTTCTTCCTGAGGGCCTCCAAGGACAATAGGAAACACAACTTGCTATTCCCTCCAATGCTGATTATGGTTTCGTTTATTTGGCCTTCATGAGGGACCTCCTTGTACCATGTGTATCTTCTTGGATCTGCTGTTTTGGTATCTTCCAATTTTTGAATCATCTCGTCATAACTACTAGATTGGATGTACCACTGATCAGGTGTTTGTGGGTCCAATACTGTAGTGTCAATTTTCTCTTTATCAGATCTGATATTTGATAACCCAGATCTGTTGATTTGTTTGAAAACTTGGTTCATAGCGATCTGGAATCTGTCGAACTAGTATTCTGGAGGTTTTTCTATGAGTTGAACCGAACGGTTATGAACTCTTATGGAGTCATCCCCTTCTGGGTGACTGTTGCTGTTTTCTTTCATTCCCAATATTCCGTCGACCTGAATATCTAGGGTTGAAAAACCTTTGAATTCAGATTGAGGACTTGATGGATGAAGTGACGAATTCTGTGCCTTGTGGAAACAGAGAATGATAGGAAACAAATCGAAACGAGAAAAAACAGATGAAACAGAGAAAACGGTGGGCGCCAATGAAGAAACACTAGATAAATGACCGGAATAAAATTATCTAGGAGTTAGGTTCTGGATAAAAGGGTGGTTCTCTCCTTGACCCGATTCGAAGGGGCCGATCTTCTTCTCCAGTGAATACTGCAAAACAAAACACCGTTAGCCTCGTCAAGGGGAGAAGGGAGGTTCTCTCCTTGACCCGACTCCGGCGTGAGAATAAGTATGTGTTTCTGAAGAAGAAGAAGAAGTATTGACGAAGTGTGTGTAACTTGAGGTTCATACCTGAATTATTGTCTTATTTATAGCTGGTAATTTGGGCGGGAAAACTCGTTGCTGAAATATTAACGGAAGATGCTAACCCCGTAAGTGGTTACTTTTTTTACGTTAACTCTTTTGATCGGATTATGGAAGCTCACGGATCGCGATCTTAATCAAAGGCTAGGGAACTGCCACGTGGAAAGTGGGCAAGTGGAGGTTTCTCTCCAATTCCATGCCATCATTATGATTTCAGGATAACCTGGATTGTTGACACGTGTCCAGACGGTTATAACTGTCTGGTGGTGCACGATTAAGTCTTCTAGAAGATTATTGCCACAATCCAGTGTGACTCCTTATTGTGTGGTCTCGGCTTAGTAAATAATATCCAAGTCTGGGCATTATTTAAGCGGAAGTATTTGCTGGGATTTTTATCCCTTTGTTATAGAGAGGTGGCGCAAGGATGTATTTTCCTTTAGCGCGCATGTATTGTCTGTTGCTGTTTTTCTCCTAAGCTCTCTTTGTAGCGCCAATTGCGCGGCCGCGCAAGGCCTAAAGAGGGTTGGAAAACGAGGTTGTGGTATGGTCCCAAGTACTTGATATGAGGTTTTTGGGACCTTACCCCTTCAAGGCTCTTAACCTTGTGGTCGTGGGTTCGAACCCCACGGTGGGCGCCAATGAAGAAACACTAGATAAATGACCGGTCATTTATCTAGTGTTTCTTCAGATATGTATGGAATCGAAATAAAAATCGACGTCGTTATACTTTTGTATATAATGTAGCGCTTAAAATGATTAAATGATGAGGTTCAAGATTTAAGATCTGCCTATGAATGAATATTAAAAATGATTGGCCAAAATAGAAAGACGCAAAAAAGACAGAGTTTAGTTCTCTAATGAAATGGAAAGTTTCTGAACCAACAGTCCATACAACTGAAGTTGTAAAATATGATGGATACAAGTGTGTCTTTTACGCAAATCATGTGAAAATCAAATTAAGTGATATAAGTCAAAATTGGTGGCACAAGAATTTCACAAAGACCTATGATTGATTATAAGGAAACGTATTCTCTAGTGGTGGATGCATTGACTTTCCAATATTTTATTAGTCTGGTAATATAGAGAGAGAATTGATGTGCGTCTATGAATGTTATGTATCACTTGATACTAAAAGTGTACATGAAGGTTCCTAAAGGATTTGAATGATCAAAATCATGTAAGTTAAGTTCTCGAGAACAATATGATCGTTGTATATAGATTCATTTTTGTTTACGATTGAACTCCTAGTGAGTTTTCTAAAGCAATTGAGTTCCCTAAAGGGAAATTAAAACATCTTAGTGATGTAATTCTTGTGCACCAATAAACATACATTGAAACTTGTACCTAGTGATTGTGATATCTCAATAAATAGTGTACACACATGGTACAATATGGATTTTGAAGATAAAAGCAAGTGTTCATGACATTTTTGCATATGATATAGATATCTATGTGTTATATGGGGAAGTTTATGTAGCAAAACTCATGAAGAGTGAATGCACATGCATATTTGGATAAGATGGAAAGAATTCCCTCATGGACTGATAATGCTAGAAGCATTAATGATGTCAAAACCTCAAGAACGTACTATATCAAGTTCATAGAATATGTATGGACTAAAACAGTTAGATCGAGTGTTATACAACTCGAGATATTTGCATAAAGAGGGATACAAGTTTGATTAAATTAGCCATATTTTATCGACGTTCTACTTTTAAAAGTTCACTATAATCGCAGTTTACAGTGATGATGTCTAGGCATCATCGAGAGAAATTGTCGAACTTTTAGAGGGAGAAATTTTGAATGACCTTGGCACGATCTAACTATTACTCGAACTGCAGTTCGAGTATATATGTAATTATATTTTACCGATCCCCCAAGTACATCTAGAAGATGATGTTTGGATATTTTAGTATGGGCATAGTTGAACCTTAATGTATGTTAAAGGTTGTTAAGTCATTTGTTATAAGAAATGCCTATTATCATCTACTATCAAAGTAGAGATTCTCATTCTAGAAGTACCATCGTTAAATGCATAGGTGCATTAATATGTTTTGCTAGCTATGTATGGTTATAATATCTTGCACTTTAGCTTATTGTCATAACCTTTGTCAAGCGAAGAGACATTCGAATGAGTTCAAAGAAACATTTCAGTTATAAACGGTATTTGATTATATTTTACTGTTAACCCATCAAAACAAGTTTGGTTAGTCTTGTAGATGCAGGAATATAACGAAACACAGTCGTGGACATATGATAATTTTTGGAAAAGACACCTAAAGTCTCGTTAGAAGATTATACAACATTGCTCAACATAAAGGATTGCACATTAAGGGATCAAGCGAAAAATCATTCGCTACAAAGACTTTATTCGACTTTCAAGGAAGATGGACACACATCACTTAAAGGATACGTGTAAAATTAGGGGGGGGGGGACTTATTCAAGTTGCACTTTTTTTCCCTTGACTAAGTTTTGTCCCACTGGGTTTTCTTAGTAAGGTTTTTAATGAGGCAACATACCTGATCCAAAAGTATCAAGGGGAGAAAATGTGCGCTGCACTTTTTTTCCCTTAGCTGAGGTTTTGTCCCACTGGGTTTTCCTAGCAAGGTTTTTAACGGGGCAACACTGCCAAACGTATAATACTTTGTTTTCTTTTATCACGTGGATTGTCAAGGGGGAGTGTTATGAATACATCATTTAGAGTGACTCTCTACATCCTTAACTTCTCTTTTGTATTTAATCTTATGTTAATTTACAAGCATATAAATAGAGGCTTTATATTTCATACTTACATATCAATAAGAAATTCATATTTCATTTTCTCATTTTTCTTTATACATTGCTAATAGATCGTTGTTTCACAACAATATGATATATTTACTCTATTTGTTTATCATATTTCAGTGGTTAAAAAAGGAAAGTTAAAACGACGATTATATTCACCAACATTCAGAACACACTTATTAAAGTTATATTAAAATTTACCTTTGAAAAAAACTTAGTTAAAGTTATATATATCAATAGACATTATTAATTTAATTGAATGATGAAAAACGAAAATATACAATAATACTACAAAATTTTGATTAAAACTAATGTTTTCATAATAAGGATAAAGTCATGTATTAATTAATAAAAAGAATTAAAAATATATAATAAAAATTTTAAGGTTAAAGAAGACAATGTCACGTGAGTATTAATTGGAATCTTTTATTATAAGTCAGGTTCATTAATTCGTTGTTAGCATTTCTGAATTTCTTTAATCATCAAATTAAATGATCAAAATAATATTATATCTTTCAGTTATAAAACTTCTTTTAAACTTTATTAAACTTTAATCATACACAAGTCCACAACTGAAAATTCAAGAACCTTTTTCAGATTCTAAGGAGTATAAATTATATACTCTCTTAAAAAACAAAGTCAGAGGTTTCCTACCGGCTTTGCCTCCCAAATACGTTGGGTCTGTTATGGTTTTAGGTTGGTCCAAAGAGCTCAGAGGCCATCTTTCTCATCTCAACGTGAACATTCTTTAAAAAGAATTGAGCTGCCACTGCATCTGTAGTATTCTGGAACCTGCCAACACGCAAAGATTGGATTCCATTTTTACAAATTTGATAAAAAGGGCGGTATTGCAGTTTTACCATATTATAGGCTCTTTCCACTCAATCCAATTGCTACAGAGAACATCCTTCTTCAATGACAATCCTAAGTCCTAACCCCTTCTCATTTTTTCTTAGCATACTAACCCTCCAATATTTTACTAATTTAATTTTTCTTCCATAGCATTTGATTGCTAATTTTTATTTTAATAAACTAATTTTTCGTTGTCTTTAAAATCTTTATAAAATACCATTTTGGCCCTCTCAAGTTTTTAAAGTTTTTGTTTACCTCTTTAGTTCCTTTACTTTTTAAAAACTACTCTTTTGTGTGCGTGTTTTTACGTACGTGTAGGTATAAATTCGAGTTCGTCTACGTTTTGACGCTAACTTTTTTTCAAAATGAATCATGTCAAATATAATCCATTTTTATGCTTGTTTTATGTACATTTCGGTTGGTCAACGTTTCGGCGTAAATTTTGTTACAAAACGAGTGAGGTCAAATATAATACGTTTTCACTCGACGATATAAATTTGAGTCACACTACGCTTCGACCCCCCTTCCGCAACGCGTACAATTTTACTTTGCAAAACACTCATGATGTCACCTTTTAATAAACTATTTTTTCGCTCTCTTTAAAATCTTTATAAAATACCATTTTGGCCCTCTCAAGTTTTTAAAGTTTTGAGTTTGCCCCTATCGTTCATTTACTTTTTAAAAACTACTTTTTTTGCGTGCGTATTTTTACGTATGTGTAGGTATAAATTCGAGTTCGTCTACGTTTTGACGCTAACTTTTTTTCAAAACAAATCATGTCAAATATAATATACTTTTATGCTTATTTTTTGTACACTTCAGTTGGTCAACGTTTCGGCGTAAATTTTGTTACAAAACGAGTAAGGTCAAATATAATACTTTTTCACTCGACGATATAAATTCGAGTCACTCTACGCTTCACCCCCCCCCCCCCCCGCAACGCGTACAATTTTACTTTGCAGAACACTCATGATGTCCCCTTGATGTGAATGTGTTTTCTTTTGTGGTTTATTTTAAGCTCTAATTAATCCATTTTGATTATATGTGTCGTTTTTTTTCTTTATACACGTTTTTATGTTTTTTTTTTTTTGGGTACGATTCCTATATATGGGTCATGTCACATATAAATATGTTATGATTGTACGATAGAAATTTGATTTACTTTACATTTTGATCCAAATGCAATGCTTATACAAGTTACGTTGAGTTAAATTGGACACGTTGAAACACGATTTTTCATATGGTTACCGCATCACGTAACGTTTGGACTGATTCATTTGATGTTTGCAACGAGCCCGTAGCGCATCGCCTACGGGTCATATTACTAGTTTTACATTAATTTCAAAATGTAATATCTAATTTGCCTCAACACCGACTAGACCTACCTTATTTAATAATGGTAGTCCACACAACCATGAATTTGTTACACCAAACAAACACATACAAAAACTACTAAATACCTTATACCCCCACACACATGATGCACCATAGATAACACACAGCACATTTACGTAACACTACATATGCACACTTATGAACATAGAGGCAACTTCAAGTGAAACAACACATTATGGAGGAAGGAATCACACGAGTGGTGCTTGAGGCGATGGGACTATAGGTTGATGTGATTTGGGACCTCATTTTACTTTTTTTATGTGTGCAATCGAAATAGTTTTTAACCTTTCCGAATTTCATCTACATGCAATGTTTTGCTTGTATATTTTCATATAAATAGTAAAAACCAACCCAAAACTCCATATCTTGGTTTTTATATATGTTTTTGAAATAAATTAGTGTTTTTAGGATTTTACTTTTTGATAGATTAAGGTTTTTTAGATTCACGTCAATAATGTCCACAATATTATTTGATAAATTTTTAATTTGTCATGTATTTTTAGGTTTCTTCCCGGTTTAATATATATGTCTGGCTAATGTGTGGTTCATAATGGTAAATGACAACCTTACACGTTAAGAGATCGTTATTGTAAATAATTTTACACGTTTCTTTAAAACATCGTTATCATAAACAAAACAACCATACACATTTTCTGAAAAAATCTTTTAACCCAAAAATCTTAAAATTGTAAAGATAAAACAACAAAATGAAAAAAATAAAAATAACAAAACTTTGACCATCTATTTTCAGAAACACATTTCTTTTTTCCCTTACTCCATGCGTAATGGGCATTATAGGGGCGTTAAAGAGTTTGATAACGCCCCTAGCACCATCCCCTCAGGCGTTATAGGAGCATAAAAAGGGAGTGTCATTTCTAGAATAACGTCCAAAGAGGAGGAAAAAAATGATAAGTATTGAATGAAATGGACATTAACCATTACATATTTTTTTGCAGTAGCGTTATAATGTTGATGTGACGAAAATGTCTCTAAAAAAGCATTAACCATTACACATGGTTTAATCCACACACATTAATCAAATTGTAGTATCACCAACAACCATTAATATAACTTAACTTCCTCTAGAAATAAAAAGCATCATGGGTGGGGTTCCCTAATTTTGACCATGTCTCAATCAATACAGCTCTTAAAAGTTAAAACTCCCCCCAACAAAAAAATAATAATAATAAGATAATAATTAATAATAATAATAAAAACAAAATAAACTCCACTAAAATTTTCTATCCATTAATACTCCCAGTCTACCACTGCTCCAGCCTCCATTTTTGTCTTTCATCTTCATTATCATTCACAATTGTCTCTTTGTCATGTGGATTCATCGTACAAAGATCATCAACCCAATCTAAAGACACCTCAACCCAACATCCATCATGTCGGGTTTCCTAAACGATCAACTCTCCAAAAAAACCTCAATTTTCGGCTTAAGATTATGGGTTGTTGTCGGAATCTGTGTCGGAGCTGCAATCGTCATCTTAATGTTCTTAATTTCACTCTATTTCACCTCAAAACACAACAATTCCTGCAAAAAAACCAAAACTTTACCCCAAAAACCCTCAATTCCCAACATTTCTAAAGAAATCCGAGAAGTCCGGGTCGACCCGACCCGACCCGATTTTGAACAAACCCACATCACCGTTCACAAACAGCAGGTGCAACACCACCACCCGGGTCAAAACCCAAACCCGGATCCAAACCCAAACCCGAACCCGGATCATGCAGAAGATGAGGGTGGGTTGAATGGGTACCAGAAGATCCAGATAGATATAGGGAAGAAGCATAGGATAAGTTACCCGGAAAAGGGGGGTGGGTCGGGTCATGAAAGCGGGTCGGGTGATCTTCAAGCGGTTGTTTCGGTTCAACCCGAGGTTTCGCATTTGGGTTGGGGGCATTGGTATACTCTAAGAGAGCTTGAGATTGCTACAAATGGGTTTGCTGATGAGAATGTGATTGGTGAAGGAGGGTATGGGATCGTTTATTGTGGAGTGTTGGATGATAAGTCTACTGTTGCTGTTAAGAATTTGATGAATAACAGGTTCTGTTTTGTAATTTTAGTTATAAACTTATGTTACGGTTTTATGGGTTTGTCATAAATGCATATAAACATGAATTTGATTACCCGTTTTAAGACAATTGTAACACCCTAGGATAATCCCGTATCCGCAGTTATCACCAATGCGTTTTGGGTGCATTGGTTATTAGCTCCTAGTGGGCAAAGCGGACAGTGTTGGTTGGTATGCGACGCCGGATGTTATAATAATATCTGACTACATCATTGTTTAATGTGGTATTGAATTTTAGTTTCTAGTGTTTGGATATAGGGATAGTGATCTTCACTATTTGATTATCATTTCCAGATCATATGACTTTTAAACGCAACGCCAAATCGCCAAACACCCCCCTAATCTTTTGTTTTTTAATAATTATAAACAGAGGACAAGCTGAAAGGGAGTTCAAGGTTGAAGTAGAAGCAATCGGACGCGTACGCCATAAGAATTTAGTCAGATTGCTCGGTTATTGTGTTGAAGGAGCTCACAGGTAACCTTTTTGTTTCAAAACTTATATATTAATTTAGATCAATAGATTCTTGACATGAGGTGTTTTTCTTGTTTAGGATACTCGTTTATGAGTATGTAGATAACGGGAACTTAGAACAATGGATTCATGGAGATGTGGGACCCACCAGCCCGCTTACATGGGAGATACGAATGAACATTATACTCGGTACCGCCAAAGGGTACATTCTTAATCCAAAACTTTCAGTCTTTTTCCATTTAATTTTTTTACCCGTTTTTGACTTTTTTGTAAATTTATAGGTTGACCTATTTGCATGAAGGCCTCGAGCCCAAAGTTGTCCATCGAGATATCAAATCGAGCAACATTTTGCTCGACAGGCAATGGAACCCTAAAGTTTCGGATTTCGGGTTGGCCAAGCTTTTAGGCTCAGAAAGGAGTTACGTCACTACTCGAGTCATGGGAACATTTGGGTACGTAAGCTGTCTCTTCATGTGCATATATATATATATATATATATATATTTAAATATGGCATTTTTGACTGATTTAATTATGAATTGGCTGATTTTTGACCCGACCCAACCTGTTTTGACCCGTACGATATTTATGTGTTTTATGCTCCCGAATAACATAATGTTTTTCTCAATAGGTATGTTGCTCCAGAATACGCTAGTACTGGCATGTTGAACGAAAGAAGCGATGTATATAGTTTCGGGATTCTTATTATGGAAATAATTAGCGGTAGAAACCCTGTAGATTATAGTCGGCCTCAAGGAGAGGTTTGTGTTATTTTTCTTCATTTTTAATTTTAATGTTATTTTATAATGATATTTGGGTTCTAAATCAAAACCAACGCAGGTAAACCTTGTTGATTGGCTTAAAACAATGGTATCAAGTAGGAATGCTGAGGGGGTTTTGGATCCTAAAATGCCCGAGAAACCTTCTTCGAGAGCGTTGAAACGTGTTCTTTTAGTAGCATTGCGGTGTGTGGATCCGAGTGCTCAAAAGAGGCCGAAAATGGGTCATGTGATTCACATGCTTGAGGCCGATGATTTTCCCTTTCGAGATGTAAGTATCATAATCATTAAATTTAATTCTCGCGGTATCCTGTTTTTTTAGGGGTGTTCACGATTCGTTGGTCGGTTTGATTAGATTTCTGGGTCAAGTCGCTAGCTACGCTTTCAGAAAATCACAAACCAACCTGATCAGTTTTGGCAGTTTTGTTTTGACAGTTTGCAATTTAAACTGATTTTATTTAATTTTATTTTTAAAATCATTAATTTGCACTAAAAAAATTAAGAATGGTAAAGATGGTTCATGAATGTTTATGTAACTCATACTCCAAAAATAAAAAAATGAAAGGTTAAAACGGTTGGTTCAGTTTACACGGCGAGGCTCCAAGTTCTAAAATATGGCTGGACCGTTAAACCGTCAAAACCGAACCGTGTAAACCTCAAAACGTCCGAACCAGCCAACTTGCTTTGGTTTGGGTAGCACAATGGTAAGCAGGGGCGGGAGGGGGGCGCCCGACCCCCTGAACTTTTCGCTGAGTAGTGTTATATATGTAGTTTTCGTATAGAAATTTTTGGGTATATACGTTTTCGAAACCCCCCCCCCCCACCCGTCATTTGGGTCAAGCTTCGCCACTGATGGTAAGCGCCTTGATGGCCACCTGCGTAACGCAAAGTGCGTTTTACCTTATCCCTTTGGTTAGAAGGGTATTATTGATTTTGTGGGTCCCGTGAGTTTATGGGGAACAGGTCCTTATTGTTAAAAAAAAAAGCAAATAAAATATTTAGTTTCATACTAGATGCAACAAAAAGGTGATTATGAAACGTCAAATAACACGTATTACCTTACCTGATCCCATTGGTTAGCAGGGTCCAGGGTAATACCTGATCCCATTGGTTAAACTATTGTTACAGATTTTGATATTCAAAATCACTCACACTTCGAAAAAGAAAATCAACACATCCGCTAATCAGAGTTTGATAATCAAATGCAGGACCGAAGAGGAAGTCGGGAGACGGGAAGGGAGAGATCGTTTGAGAAACGACAAATCGAGTCGGGTGATAGTAGTGGATATGAAAGTAGCATTCAAACCAACAGATCAGAATGGAAAAAACAAGAATATTAGTAGAGTTTAAGGTCAATGTTTGTGTATAATGTTGATTTATGTAAGTTTACACGTTCATAACTACCCATTGTAGATTTCATATCAATCTTGTCGGGTTTTTGAGTTGCTTACATTTATGGTTGTTTATTTGATTGGTTGTGTTGTGGGTTTGTTTTGATCGGTTTTGACTTTTGAGTGTTGGAACAAGAAAGTAGAAAAAAAAGTTTTGACTTTTCTATTTTTGTAATAAAAGGTGTTCACACTTTATACATCCATATTTCACTTTTTTGTTTCGTTGACTACAAAATTGACTTTGGATCTCAGTAAAGATACTCGGTGTGAAGGAGCCAAGTTCTTAGAGGATGTCTCTTTATGTCAGCGTCACGTCAACATCTAAGGAGGATGCCCCTCGAATGATGGACTAAGAAAAACGGAGGATGTGCCTCCCCCACTAATTTATTTATTTATTTATTTTTTTTAATTTTGACAAATTAAATATGCAATAATTATATAAACTAAAATTAATTTAAACTTTAAAATAAATATTAATTCCTACTTTACATTAAAAAAGAAACCTAAACTTAAAAAAAAAATTAAAAAACTACTAGTTTTCATCCGGCATGTCGTCATTGGGTTCGTTTTGTGCGTTGTTCCAAATGTATTCCACCAAGTCGGCTTGAAGGTTTTGATGTGTGTACTCGTTACGTGAGGAGAATCCGTTTAAATCTTGTTCTACACTTACTGGAACAGAATTTACGTTAGGCCGTTTTCGTCGTACTCACAAATCGCTCTACCTTTGTCTTCGATTATCATATTATGCAGCAAGATATAAGCATACATAACGTATCGCAACCTCTGTGATGTAAAAGAACGTGTTGGATGTTCAATGATATGTCTTTTTTTTGTAGAACCCCAAAACACCGTTCAGTTTCTTTTCTCGCCGGCTCTTGAAACTTGCCAAATTTCTCTCTTATATCGTCTGTCCGGTGCGTAATAGTTTTAACGATTGTAGAGTACGTTGGATATATTCCATCCGCAAGGTAGTAACCGCGCCTGTATTCCATCCCCGAAACCGTAAAACTGGTGTCTGGACCAGTTCTTGCTATTACCTCTTTAACGATCTCTGATTGGTAGATGACGTTAAGGTCGTTAAGTGAACCAGACAGACCAATAAAAGCATGTCAAATCCAGAGATCTTGTGACACAACAGCTTCTAGTACTATAGTTGGATGACCATGATCGCCCCGAGTATATTGACCTTGCCACGCAGTAGGGCAGTTCTGCCACGGCCAGTGCATGCAATCAATGCTTCCGAGCATTCCTGGGAAACCATGCCTTTCTTCGTACGCTTGATATATTTTTTGGACGTCATTTGCGTTTGGTTTCCGCATATATTTCTTGCTATATAACTTCACCATCCATTCGCAAAACTTGTGCAAACATTCTCGTGAAGTTCTTTCGGACATCCTTAAATGCTTGTCCAACGAATCGGGTGTCGTCCGTATGCCAGTTGGCGAATGGCCGTCGTACATTTCTGTAAAGTGGTGAATCCCCTATGGCCCCTAGCGTCGTATCGAAGTGTGAAAAACGGATCAGACTGCGCCAAGTCGTCTGCTATACGTAAGAACAGTCGACGACTCATTCGGAACCGACGTTTAAACATCGTGGCCGTGTACACAGGTTCGTCGGCAAAATAATCGGACCTAAATATTAACACAAAAAAATAAATTAAATACATTATTAACATCGAAAAAAACTAAATATATTATTTTCACCGAAAAATAAAGATAACCTTCTCGGTCTCGGGTTTAAGGCGGCTGCCCTAGTTCGCGGTTGTGATGACATTTCTTCCTCTTCCTCCATGATCATCCGTGCTGCCTGCATTACGGGGTTCGCAAAAAATAAATCGCCCTCATCCGAAGATGACGAACACCACGATGAAGAAGAAGACATGTCTAAAACTTTATAAAAATTAAGGTGATGTATAAAAAAGTGAGAAAGAATGGAAAGATTTGGGTTAAAATGGGGGATAAAGGGTATATATTTATAAAGTGGGAAAGAAATTTAAAAAAAAAAAAAAACTAGCCGTTAAAAAACGGTTCTATCTATTTGAATGTGGCCCGGCAACAACGTCTTCGGGAGAACGTTCAAAACGCCGACGCCCTTGTGGAAATGGTGTACAGGGTCGGCGACGGTCCAAGACAGACATGAACGTCCCCCGTACTGTTTAGCCTAATATATTTTGGAGTAATTACTTTTTGAGCCAATCGGCATTATGTTAAATAAGTCACTTCGACTCCTTATGTCACGAGGTCAAAAGGTCCATGGCTTTATGATAAACAAGTTACTTTAAATATTGAGTTTTATTACTCATAAATTCTAAATTCAGATAAACCTTATTACTGGTCATCTCAAGATTTTTAGTAGCCCGAATATGATTAAAACATTTTGGGGTGAGATAAGACTTTAAGATCAATAGGTCTTAGGTTCGATTCCCACAAGGCGGGTTTTCTCATATTTATTGGGTTTTCTCCTAAATTGGTATATAGGCATTATGCCTAGTGGAGACGGATATAATCGGACGGTTCCGCTCGTGGCACGATGAAACTCCAGTGATTCATCAGTGATCCAAATTTACCATTCGAAAAAAAGTACAAAACCAAGGACTTATAAAATTAATAATAAAATCTTCTTCAATTTTGATATAACACTTGAAACATAAAACAAGGCGAGTCTTCTAGAGTTAAGTGTGCATAAATGGCGTGGGCCGACTTTCAAATAGGATTCAACACCTATACCTCTATACGTGTTGCATCTTAATAGTTGAAACCCACCACATACATGCGTGACGTGTGTATACTGTTGATTTTATATTCTTATATATTAACGTTAACTAGTTTTTTATATCGTGCGTTTCAGCAAAACCGAGCAAATGATAATGTAAAACAAACGTAATTTGAAAATAAAGCACGTTGTTTAGAAAGTCAAACCATTAGAACGATTTAGCTTATCATCATACCGTTTTATGATACTAAATAAATACTTTATTTTGAGTACAACTTCGTTTTTAACAACTTATAACGGAATGTCGGGAAAAGAAATCAATCACAACTACGTACTTATGTTTTTAGAAAAAAACGTAAATTATTAAAGAAGAATCAAATTAATGGATAAATTAATATATGTTCAAAAAAAGAAAAAAAAACAATTATTAAAAAAAAGGTAAAGGAAATATATGCTTTAAAAAAAAGAAAAATATGTCGTGATATGCCTAAAAGGATATCAACACGTGTTTTGCATCGATAAAAAACCATAAAAACGAATACTGGTACCGGTTCCCATAACATCGATACCGGTACTGATGTTGTTCGGTCAAAACTGGTTCGGATCGTCATGGTATTGGAACAATACCGACACCATTATAATTGGTAATTTTATATTATACGGATGGGGCCTAATATCTTGTCTCGCACGAGGCCTAAAAGTTTTTTTTATCATTCTTAGAGACGGCTCTGAATACCATGGCACAAGATCGAACATCTTGACCTATAAATATCCTTTAAAGTATAATTGAGTCAAGCCCGATTTTGTTTAAGTTCAAGCTCGACTCATTCAAAGTTAAAAGAGCTATAAATGTTATATCTAAAGTTGTTGCAAGCCTCATTTATTATTTGCTATATAACTCATTATTATATACACACACATAAATAGCTGCCAAAGTGGGAGTAGCTCACTTGGTAGAGGCCCTTGCCTTTTAATAGAAGGTCTTGAGTTCAATCCCAAGCAAGGTAGTTTACAATTTGGTGTAATTTAGAAGATGTAAGATTTGCCATTCAATATATATATATATATATATTTATATATATACATAATGTTATAAGTATAATATAATATATGTTATTAAATTATTCGTTAACTAGGTTTACACAACCCCCCCCCCCCCCCCAACCCCGCAAACGCGGCGGGATTTCTTAGCTCATATGTTTAAGCAAATGATAATATAAAAACATATAGTGGATTGTCATTAATAATTACAAAAAAAAATATATACAATCAACAATTACTCGAGCTTACAACACCTAAAAACGCTAACTCCTATGAACGTTGTTAGGGTCAGCGTAACGCGCATAAAGCGCGTTGATCTCAAGCTGGAGTTCAGCTTACTTTTCACTAATCCGTGTCATTCTTTCGGTGAAATCGGCCAATTTTTCATTGTTCCTACAGTCATACTCGACCACAAGTTCAAGAATAAGTCCAAATTGTTCGAAAACATTATGCTCCTCGTTTGAGTTGGTCATTTTTTACTTACGAATCAATCTATAAGTTACAATTTAGTTTGAATTTTTAAATACATTAAGTCGTAATAATTTAAACCTATTAATGTTATTAGATAAACTTAGGCTCGTACGTATCACGTTAAGCATTTAGCTAGTTTGATGTGAATTGTCATCACAGGAAAATAGGAAAACTAACAACATAAAGTATTTTTATAATAATAGTTTAGAAAACCGTTAACGCGCTGAACTTTATAGTGCTGCTAAATGTGGTTAAGATAATCTTACGTAAACCAGCTGCTTATACTAAGCCATCACAGTTTAGTAAAACAAGATTTTATCCATCACAGTCTTTTTACGTGTAACATTTATGTATTATGACATAGCAATATGTTCTATGCATGTAACCACACAAATGATACAACATATATTGCCACGCCATATGAGGTGCAGATTACCATAAAGTCAAACCGACCCACGTTTGGTGCCACTTAAAAAGGGCTGACCAAATGAAGCAATCATACAAATAGAAGCACACAAAATACCCAAAGAATGGACAACACACCATAGTCAAGTTACAACCCAACAAAGCACAAACAAACCAAACAACCCAAACAACCCAAACAACTAGATGTATAAACCAACCATGTCATCAACATAGCAAAACTCTCTTAAATGAATCTCCAAACAATATATCAACCACAACTAAAGAATGGCAGGAAAGATATGTAACACATGTAGCCAAGAAGAAGACAAAGCCAATGCTGAACCAAAGCCAAGGCTGAACCAAACCCACATAATTTACGCAGCCAAGGCATCCAAGACAAAGCCAACTCTGAACCAAACCGACATAACTTAGGCAACCAAGACAAAGCCAAGGCTAAACCAAACAGATTACAAACATACAGCTTAAACTACAGATGCACAAGCATGTTGCTAATTCATAGCATATAAAAAGCCCTTCCAAGTCACCCAACACAAATGCATGTACTCACAATTTAAACCAAAGCCAAACGAAGCTTAACTGCCTTGGTTTGTTGCATCAAAAGTGCCAAGCCGAAACTAAAGCACCATCATGGCTACACTCTCGGATGAAAACCCAATTCATCATCCTCGAGTAAAACGTACAATGCATCAGACCCGTACAGGTGTCAATCCTTATAGGAAAAATAAACAAACACTAAAAGTCTCGGATGAACCATAACATTAACATCCTCATCGACGTGAACCACAAATAAACATCTCAGATGATACAGAAACTAAACATCCTCATTGACATGAATAAACAAATAAACATCACGGCGCAAACATTAAATGAAAAGGCTTGAATGAACTCAAAAGTTGCATCTTCATCGACATAAGTTCATGATAAGCCCCGGATGAAGATGTACATTTCAACTTCACAGGAAAAACCGAAATGACAGAATGTAAAAGAAATATGCTCGAAACAACACATGCAAGAGCATTAAAGCCCCAAAACACTAAAACGGTAAACAAACAACCAACCAAACGAATAAACGTCAGACGAAGTCCACACTTTCTTCCTCACGGGAACATCACAAACAACCAAGTGATGCAAAATTTTTTTCAAAAAACAACATGCAACAATATCAAAGCCCCAATACAGCATTATCGAAGCAAATGAAAACCAAAAACTACAATTCCGGTCAGAATCATAATCAGAAAAATACCAATGGAAATAAAATGTATACTCCGACAAAAGAAAACCAAATCATGAAATAAACGTAGCCCTTAAGTTGTATGACTGGAAAACGACGAAATACAATGGCTCTATAGATGCCGCTACGGCCACGGAATGGTGGCGTCGGAAGACAACGACGGAACAAAGAGAAAGTGGGGTGCTTCCAAATGAAGCAACCCCATAAACAAAACAATATATGCCCACATCAGGGTACAACCCAAAAAACACAATTTACATCACAATAAAGCACAAAAACCCAAACAACACAACTTACAACAACACTATGCACAAACATTATGTTAATTCATAGTATATAAATAACTATATACATAATAGTATTTATTACATAAAACCAACTTTTTATATTAAACAAAGTTATTATTATATATATACAATATAGATCCATATAGAGTTCTAGACTCGTGAACATGGTGAAGCGTAATAATGAAATTTGGGCTTAACTTCATTTATTAAACGAACTCTAAGTTAGGTGATGCTCGTTTAAGCTTGACTTAATCGATTTAAGCTTCCATAGAGCCTATATCGAGTAACACATGAATGGCTCTACTTGTTTATACCCTCAGGCCTCCCTTTGTTGTAC
Source organism: Helianthus annuus (assembly GCF_002127325.2). Classification (NCBI taxonomy): domain Eukaryota; kingdom Viridiplantae; phylum Streptophyta; class Magnoliopsida; order Asterales; family Asteraceae; genus Helianthus; species Helianthus annuus. The sequence goes on along the minus strand of NC_035434.2, from coordinate 40,047,167 downwards.
TTTGACCATGAACTCTGACATATGTTGTTAGATAAACATTGTTTTAATAGTTTCTCATATTGGGTCTTTAAGATATATAAAAACCTCATATCAAACACTACAACAAACCTTTTGTACCTATTTTTAAAAACAAGTACTTATATATTTTATGGCGAACACACACCCTTAAGATCTACTCCTAAAATCCACTAATTACCCACTTTGTGATACTTAAACCCGGATATTAGACACAATATGTATTATTTAGGGGTCTTTGTGTAAATATATAGGTAGTATATAATCCTTGGAAAAAAAACCTAAAATCATTCAAAAAATACAGTCAATACAAAGATTCCTAGAAACTCTAATATGGTATTAGAGCTTTTCAAGAGCTCACCACTGTCATCTTCGTTCAATGAGAGATACCAACAATCTGTGTCTAGCCATAATCACTCAGAAATTTATTACTCATCATCGAAGCATAAAACAGAGGATACAAGTATTCAACCCTCTATTCTCTCACCTAAAATTATCACCATCTTCTCTGTTACAGCAATCGTCACTGTCATCTTCTCTGTTATTTTTTATTTACAAATCAGAGCACATTGTTCCTGCCATTTATCATCAATAAAACCTATCCTCTGTTTATGTTTCATTCGCAGCAAAAGACTCTTGAGGATTTGTCACACCCCAACCGATGGCGGAAACATCGGGGTGCGGCACGATCACAACCACACAAAGGATCAAATTACATCAAGATTCAAATATCGCTCAAAATTTCCTGGTTTAACTAGGTGAGTTTCTAAGCATCGTCCTAGCTTGTTTCTTCAGCGTCCAACTTATCAACCTGCAACATGTATTAAAATACTATCAACAAAAATGTTGGCGAGTGTACACGTTTGAGTACGTAATAGCATAATAGTTTAATACGTTCCAAAAACTCATATCCGCCATGAAAACATATAACAAGTTTCACCATGCTAAGCTAACGCAGTCCTTATGTAACATGCATTTCCAACGCAATTAACATAGCAATCCCAAGAGTCTAGCGGGAGCTATAAACGTTCATTGCCTTTCCCAAAGTCTAACGGGAGGTTTGATCTTAACAATACCTAAGAGAATAGCAGGCGGGGCGTTACAACCTATAGCATATTCATAGTACCATAATTGTTAAGACATGTCACATACAAGGATTAAATGTCACATAGCATATAAGTCTCAAGTTTCACAAGTATCCTATTTCCATGTCTACTACGGATAGAGTAAGTTTCCAAATATGTTTGAAGTGTCAAGTGTCATGTTTATAGAATACATGTTGCATCCCAAAAGTGTTTAAAACAAAAAGGGATCGAGTATACTCATAGTGGGTGCTAAGTATCAACACCGACTAATTGGATCGAAGGGAGTGCTGGAGTTAGCCTGATTATAGATTAACAGTATGAGTGTTGAACAGAATGTCGAATCGTGCGAACATCGTGTACAACTGTCTGACAGGTTTCCTGATCGGATGGTCATCCGGACGGATGGCCATCCGGTCGGATGGCCATCCGGTCGGATGACCATTCTCCCCAGATGGAACCCATTCGATCGGACGGTCATTCGATCAGTAGTGAGTTTTGCAAAATGTTTCAAGCTTTTGAAGTTTTCGTTGTAGTATGAGATCAAGTCGTTCGATCGGATGGTCATCCAGCGGGTGATCATTCGATCGGATGACTATTCGAGTGAAAATTTGATAGTTTAAAGTTCTGATTCAAAATAGTTTAAGTGTTGAAGGCTACAGGGAACAGGTCACTCGGTCTGATGACCGTTCGATCGGATGATCGTCCGATCGGATGATCATTCGACTGTTGTGATCTTGTTCCTTTGAAACTTTTGTAAAATTTCTAAGTTTGAGTTTAACGGAGGTGACATGATAATGTATCAAGAAAACAGAAACCCACCAAGGTTCAGCTTGTCTGATCGGATGGGAATCACCCCATTCGATCTGGGTAACCGCCCTTGACGGCGTTTCATGTATGACCCGTAGATCGATCATCTCTCCGGTGGGAATTTGTTATCGAACCGACTCCAGACTAAGGAACAAGTCCTAGGCCTGTTTGGGGTCCAGATTCCACTGATTTGAAAAAAAAAGTTAAGGAAGTTTGAAGAAAAGTTAAAAGTATGAATTTCCTTTGAGGCAAAGTTAAGGTTTTGCAAAGATTCGTGTTTAAATGTGCAGAATACAGGTGGATCTGCACCATTCCAGATGAGATGACGTCACTCACCGATTACATAAGCAACCCGTGATGATGTCACATTCAAGAGTCCAAATCGAGTGATTTCGTTAAGGAAACCAGTGATTTTGATGGAAGGAATGGTGGGGAATTGCGTAATGATGATAGAAGTACAAGATTCATGGGGAAAACTTACAAGAATCGCTTGAAATCGAAAGAAAAGTGCCTTAGAACGAGTTGGAGCTTCTGGGTCGGACGAGGCTGTCACATCAGTGAACAGTGATGTGACGACGGGTATTTATAGTACAAGAGGGAGAGTAAGGCGGTGGAGGCGTTTGATCGGATGACTACTGATCGAATGACTATCCGATCGGATGGTCGGCTGATCGGATGGTTATCCGATTGGATGTCCATTCGGACAACCAATACTCGTTTGCTAGTTTCTCTGATTTCAGTTTGTTTTGCGAGCTAGATTAAGTGTTGCATTGCGTATTATTGTGTGATGTCATCACATGATAAGATTGGGTAACTAACACAAAAGTTTCCATGTTTCAAGACTACGTATAAGCTAGCTAGTAAATGTCAAGTTTCAAGTTTCTTGTTTAAGAAAGTAAATTAGTATCAAGAATCTCGTTCAATAAGTATCAAGAGTCAAGTATCAAGTATCTAGTATCAAGTATCTAGTATCGAGTATTGAGTATCAAGTTTCAAGTTTCTCGCTAGATAAGTATCAAGTCTCACCGAGAATCAAGATTCACAGCGTTTAATAAGTGTCAAGCATCAAGAGTCAAGTTTCAAAGTTTCACAAAGTTCCACCAATGTCTCGCATAGTCTAACATAGTCAAGTCTCAAATAGAATTGGGACTAGACTTGCCAAAAGATATAAGTTTGAGGACGCAGGACGTCCCGAAATCTAAGAGGAAGACGGCTCGAAGAGCTGTGGATACTTGGTCTTCATCTCACTCTCGAGTTCCCAAGTGAATTCGACGCCACACTTTCCTTCCCATCGAACCTTGACTATGGAAATTTTGTTTCGCCTTAGCCGCTTGGTTCGTCGGTCCATGATTTCGACCGGTTTCTCCACAAAATGCAAAGTTTCATTTATTTGCAAGTCTTCAAGGGGAACCTGAAGTTCCGCGTCGGGCCGTCGGCTAAGCATTTCCTGAGATTTGATATGTGGAACGTTGAGTGTATGTTGTTAAGTTCATGTGGCAGGTCGAGTCGGTACGCCACCTTGCCAATCCTTTCGAGTATCGTTAAAGGACCCATATAGCAAGGGGCGAGCTTTCCCTTCTTACCAAAACGAACCGCCCCCTTCCAGGGAGATACCTTGAGGAGAACTCGGTCTCCAACATTAAATTCCAGAGGCTTACACCTTTCGTCAGCATAGCTCTTTTATCTGTTCCTATCCTTGATCAAGTTGTCGCGGATTTGAAGAATCTTATCAGTTGTCTCTTGAATGATTTCAGGGCCAGTAAGTTGCTTGTCACCAATCTCATGTCAACTGGGAGGAGATCAGCACTTGCGGCCGTATAAAGCTTCGAAATGAGCCATCTGAATACTGGAATGATAGCTATTGTTATACGAGAACTCGATCAATGGTAAATGTACATCCCAACTACCACCAAAGTCGATGACACAAGAATGGAGCATATCCTGTAGGGTTTGAATAGTGCGTTTAGTCTGTCCATCCTTTTGTGGATGAAAGGCCGTACTAAGATTCAAGTGAGAATCCATAGCAGACTGAAAAGTTTGCCAAAGACGCGAAGTAAAACGACTATCATGGTCAGAGATAATGTCGATGGGTACACCATGACGACATATGATTTCATCAGTATAGATTCGAGCAAGTTTCTCCACTTTATAATCTTCGCGGATATGAAGAAAGTGGGCTGATTTGGTCAAACGGTCAATGATTACCCATATACTATCATGACCGGTAGGTGTCCGAGGTAGTTTGGTTATAAAGTCCATAGCGATACTATCCCATTTCCAAACAGGGATTTCGGGTTGTTCAAGAAGACCTGAGGGGCGTTGATGTTCAGCCTTTACCTTCGTGCAAGTAAGGCATTTGGAGACGTATGCAGCAATGTCTTTCTTCATACCAGGCCACCAATAAGTCATACGCAAATCATGGTACATCTTATCAGCACCAGGATGAATAGAGTATCGAGATTTGTGTGCCTCATTCATAATGAGCTCATGGAGATTATCGTGATCTGGCACCCAGATGCGATTAAGATAATATTGAAGTCCACCAGACTTTGTTTCAAGTTGGTCAACAGAAGCACCTCGTACTTCAACGATTAGACTACCTTCATTAGTTGACGAATACTGGGCTTCACGGATGCGAGCATGAAGATCACTAGTGATCTGAGAACAGAGGATGCTACTAACATGAGTCTTACGACTAAGAGCATCGGCCACGACATTCGCCTTGCCTGGATGGTAGCGAATTTCGCAGTCATAGTCGTTAAGCAATTCCACCCATTGTCGCTGACGCATATTCAGTTCCTTTTGGTTAAAGATGTGTTGCAGGCTCTTATGGTCAGTGAAAACCACACACTTAGTACCACATAGGTAGTGTCGCCAGATCTTTAATGCAAAAACAACTGTGCCAAGCTCTAAATTGTGGGTGGTATAGTTTTTCTCATGTATTTTGAGTTGTCGGGAGGCATAAGCGATGACCTTGTCCCGCTGCATGAGCACACAACCCAAGCCACGGTTCGAGGCATCACAATATACCACAAAATCGTCATTCCCATCAAGGAGAGCGAGAACCGGAACGTTACCAAGAAGATTCTTAAGAGTTTGAAAAGATTCCTCTTGCTCGGGACCCCAAGCAAAAGGTTTCTCTTTCTGAGTCAACGAAGTGAGAGGAACGACAATCTTTGAAAAGTCCAAGTTGAATCAACGGTAATAACCCGCCAATCCCAAGAAGGAACGAATCTCAGATGCAGATTTAGGCGTACTCCAGTTCTTTACAACTTTGATTTTAGAAGGGTCAACTTGAATTCCTTGTTTACTAACAACGTGCCCGAGAAATTGTACTTCATTAATCCAAAACTCACACTTAGAAAACTTTGCGTATAAGCGTTCACCACGTAAGTTCTAGCATAAGGCGTAAATGTCGCTCATGATTAGCTCGAGTTTTCGAATAAATAAGAATATCATCAATAAAGACTATCACAAAATGATCCAAATAAGGTTTACAAACACGATTCATAAGATCCATGAACATAGCGGGTGCGTTGGTCAAACCAAAAGGCATGACTACAAACTCGTAGTCTCCATAACTAGTGCGAAATGCGGTTTTGGGGATATCTCATTCGAGAGCATGGAGCTGATGATAACTAGATCGAATGTCAATTTTCGAGAAACAGGACGCACCTTGTAGTTGGTTAAATAGATCATCAATACGAGGAAGTGGATAACGATTTTTAACGGTGAGTTTATTAAATTCACGGTAGTCGATACACATACGAAACGAACCATTTTTCTTCTTGACAAACAGCATGGGAGCACCCCAAGGAGAGGTACTTGGACGTATAACGCCTTTGTCGAGTAGTTCCTGCAGTTGACTAGACAATTCTTGCATCTCAGAGGGTGCAAGTCGGTAAGGAGTCTTGGCGAAAGGAGTCAAATCAGGTATGAGATCAATACGAAAATCAACAGATCGACGAGGTGGAAGACCAGGAAGATCCTTAGGAAAGATGTCAGGGAAGTCACACACTACCAGAACATCTCTTACGCTCTTTCCCTTGCCCTTTTGTTCCACCACGTGGGCCAAGAAGGCAAAGTACTGTTTATGTAAACACTTATTCGCTTGAGTGTATGACATCAACTTCAGTCCTCTAGAAGGTCGGTCTCCATAGACGTGCAAAGTTTCACCAGATGGGAGTGGTAAACGAACGTACTTCTTGTGGCAAGCGATTTTGGCATGGTTCTTACGCAACCAATCCATGCCGATTATGATATCGAAACTACCCAATTGCATGGGTATGAGGTCAATAGCAAAGACGTGGTTGTTAAGAGTCAAGGAACAACCACTGAGAATAGAATAAACTAGAATAGACTTACCATCGGCAATCTCAACAGAGAACAACTTAGGAAGTTTAAAGCGTGCACAGTTTAACAAAGATTCAAGTTCTATGGACACAAAGCTTCTGTCGGCACCAATATCAAATAGTTTCGAAGAGTAAAGATTATTGGTGAGAAACGTACCATTAACGACGTCGTTGTCGTCACGAGCCTGGTTTGCATTGATGTTGAACGCTCGTCCTCGAGCGGCCGGCTGTTGCTCCTGGTTCCGCTGGGGACATTGGTTACGGAGATGAGTAGTGTCTCCACACTTGTAGCATGCTCTCACATTTGCTGGTCTGGGGTTCTGAGGAGCTGGAAGAGCTAGCTGAGCTGGTTGGGCTGCCTGAGCTGGTGGTGCTTGCTCGCCCTGGTTGGCTTGACGGTAGTAGGGAGTTGTGTGACGATAGCGATGGAAATTGGTACACAAGCGGCAAGCAGAGTTAGCAGGATTATGAAAATTACAAGTCGCCCACTTGGGATGCACCCCTATGTACGGCTTCTTGATGTTCTCCGGAGCAGGAGGATTAGCAACAACAGGCACAATAGCATTGCCCGTAGGGTTTGCATTTGCAGTAGGGACAATTGCATTGCAAGCAGAACCTTGAGACTTTCATTTCCTGTTCTTCTTGCCACTTGGCTGCTGAGTGATTTGGTTTGCAGGTTTCGATGGAGCAGAGTTTCCAAACTGTTTATCACGAACCCGGTTGTTGTTCAGACTTGCTGCAAGACGATTGACTTCTTCAATAGTGTCGAGCTGAGCTGCTTCAATGGCGTCACATATAGCAGGAGGTAACCCATGGATGTACTTGGTGATCATGTGCTTAGGAGTAGCCACCAAGTGAGGCACAATGATGCTGAGTTGCTTAAAACAGGTAGTATAAGCCAGACGTCACCCACTTGTTTCAGATGCCAGAACTCGTCCTCAAGTTTCTGCTGTTCATGCAGAGGGCAGAATTCAAGCATCATCATTTCCCTAACCTCTGCCCAAGGTAAAGCATAAGCTTCATCGTTGGAGTGGATGTTCCTCTCGTTTGCCCACCATTCGAGAGCTCTTCCTTGAAACATGCTGGTTGCACTCCTAGTCTTTAAGTGTTCTGGGCACTCGCTGTTGATGAAGGTAACCTCGATGCTGTTGAACCATTCCAGCATAGCAGTCACCCCATCGCTGCCCGTGAAAGGCTTAGGGTTGCAAGAGACAAAGTGTTTGTAGTTGAAGCTCACAGGCTTTGGTTTCTCCACTTTAGAATCCACAGAGGAGGGAGGAGTGATTGATCCCTGGATCTCAGAGACGATCTTGGGAACAATGCGTGCAATATGATCGGCCATGAAAGACATCATTTTCTTTTGAGAGTTGGCCCTGGATCTCTTGAGAGAGTCGGATAGTTTACCAGAAGAGATCTAAAGATCCAAGAAAAGGCCGAATGAGACTAGTTCATAACACAGTATAAAGTTTCACACGTTCACATAGTATACCCGACTTGTTTCACCTTTCACAAAACGTTCAATCATGTTTCACATAGCACAAAAGATTCAGCATCCTCACCATAGGTTCGCAAAACGCCGAATTTCACATGGCACGTGGTACGAAAGTTTGGTAACATGTTAGAAACACTTATATATAGGAAGTACCAGCGGCGTCTCCACCATGTTTCGACCATGTCATGTCCGTCTCGTCATTCGGTGCCATGTTACGTATCGTGTTTTGCCACCCATACCAGTACACTCCATCATTTTCACGCACTTCAATCGGTTACGTATGCATTAGGGTGCACATAGATTAAGCAAGTAGTTTCACATAGCATATCGTGCAATTATGTTTCCCCTAGTTTAATCAAGACTTCCACGTAGTTTGACACAGTGAATAAAGCTTCATAAATTTAGTTCTATCTCGAGAGATTGTGATTATTGTTTTGGATTGCTGAGATACGTGCGATTCGTGTAAAAGTCTAGAAGCGAACAAAGAATCAAGTTTAAAACCACATGTAAAACCGAGATAACATAAAAGATAGGCTCATAAGACATAGGATTGTTCCAAGTAGAGGAACGTTGACTAATCCAAAGTGAATCGAACCCCTCTCGAATTGAGGCAACGTGCCTTGGCTTACTTAGACAAATACGCCATCGATGCTAGGCCTACGATATTTTTCCTTTCGGTCATTACACGTCCCCAATTTGATTGGGAATTTCAAGACTTTGGCGAGACAGAAAATCAAAGAGTGGGACTAGTTATCAAGATGTGAGTTTCACCTCTAACTTGACAACATCGAACCCTAATAGTGTCGGTACTTATCAAAAGATAAGACCTACTAGAATATGATATGGAAACTTCCCTTCAAGGTTTGGATGTCACTCCTGTCTTGAGGGTAAATCTCGTGCAAAATACAAACACTGCTCAACAGCGTTTTCAAAGTATCCAAGTGTGTATTGTGTTAGCCTTAGGAAAGGCATGTAATGTTTAACAGGAAGGTGTTGCTAGGAAGCATATACGACAGAATGCATAAGTCTTAAACAACAAATAAGATTTAAGATTCTTAGAACTATAGACTAGGCACATTATTCCTACTTTTCCTAATTCCCTATAGTTATGGCTCTGATACTAATCTGTCACACCCCAACCAATGGCGGAAACATCAGGGTGCGGCACTATGCGTCCAGATTGCTCAAGAGATTCCATAACCCTAATAGTTCAATATAGATTAATTAATTTCATAACATGGAACCCTAATAGTGTCGGTACTTATCAAAAGATAAGACCTACTAGAATATGATATGGAAACTTCCCTTCAAGGTTTGGATGTCACTCCTGTCTTGAGGGTAAATCTCGTGCAAAATACAAACACTGCTCAACAGCGTTTTCAAAGTATCCAAGTGTGTATTGTGTTAGCCTTAGGATAGGCATGTAATGTTTAACAGGAAGGTGTTGCTAGGAAGCATATACGACAGAATGCATAAGTCTTAAACAACAAATAAGAGTTAAGATTCTTAGAACTATAGACTAGGCACATTATTCCTACTTTTCCTAATTCCCTATAGTTATGGCTCTGATACTAATCTGTCACACCCCAACCAATGGCGGAAACATCGGGGTGCGGCACTATGCGTCCAGATTGCTTAAGAGTTTCCATAACCCTAATAGTTCAATATAAATTAATTAATTTCATAACATTGTTTAAAAGTCAATCACGATCACAACCACACAAAGTATCCAATTACATCAAGATTCAAATATCGTTCAAAATTTCCTGGTTTAACTAGGTGAGTTTCTAAGCATCGTCCTAGCTTGTTTCTTCAGCGTCCAACTTATCAACATGCAACATGTATTAAAATACTATCAACAAAAATGTTGGCGAGTAAACAAGTTTGAATACGTAATAGCATAATAGTTTAATACGTTCCAAAAACTCATATCCGCCATGAAAACATATAACAAGTTTCACCATGCTAAGCTAACACAGTCCTTATGTAACATGCATTTCCAACGCAATTAACATAGCAATCCCAAGAGTCTAGCGGGAGCTTTAAACGTTCATTGCCTTTCCCAAAGTCTAACCGGAGGTTTGATCTTAACAATACCCAAGAGAATAGCAGGCGGGGCGTTACAACCTATAGCATATGCATAGTACCATAATTGTTAAGACATGTCACATACAAGGATTAAACGTCACATAGCATATAAGTCTCAAGTTTCACAAGTATCCTATTTCCATGTCTACTACGGATAGAGTAAGTTTCCAAATAAGGTTCAAGTGTCAAGTGTCATGTTATAGAATACATGTTGCATCCCAAAAGTGTTTAAAACAAAAAGGGATCGAGTATACTCATAGTGGGTGCTAAGTATCAACACAAACTAATTGGATTGAAGGGAGCGCTGGAGTTAGCCTGATTATAGATTAACAGTATGAGTGTTGAACAGAATGTCGAATCGTGCGAACACAGTGTACTAGTGTCTGACAGGTTTCCTGATCGGATGTCATCCGGATGGATGGCCATCCGGTTGGATGACCATTCGCCCCAGATGGAACCCATTCGATCGGACGGTCGTTCGATCAGTAGTGAGTTTTGAAAAATGTTTCAAGCTTTTGAAGTTTTCGTTGTAGTATGAGATCAAGTCGTTCGATTGGATGGTCATCTGGCCGGATGATCATTCGATCGGATGACTATTCGAGTGAAAATTTGATAGTTTAAAGTTCTGATTCAAAATAGTTTAAGTGTTGAAGGCTACAGGGAACAGGTCGCTCGGTCGGATGATCGTTCGATTGGATGATCGTCCGATCGGATGATCATTCGACTGTTGTGATCTTGTTCCTTTGAAACTTTCATAAAATTTCTAAGTTTGAGTTTAACGGGGGTGACATGATTACGTATCAAGAAAATGGAAACCCACCAAGGTTTAGCTTGTCTGATCGGATGGGAATCGCCACATTCTATCAGGGTAACTGCCTTGACGGCGTTTCATGTATGACCCGTAGATCGGTCATCTCTCCGGTGGGAATTCGTTATCGAACCGACTCCAGAGTAAGGAACAAGTCCTAGGCCTATTTGGGTTCCACATTCCATTGATTTGAGTAAAAAGTTAAGGAAGTTTGAAGAAAAGTTGAAAGTATGAATTTCCTTTGAGGAAAAGTTAAGGTTTTGCAAAGATTCGTGTTTAAATGTGTAGAATACAGGTGAATCTGCACCATTCCCGATGAGATGACGTCACTCACCAATTACATAAGCAACCCGTGATGATGTCACCTTCAAGAGTCTAAATTTGAGTGACTTCGTGAAGGAAACCGGTGATTTTGATGGAAGGAATGTTGGGGAATTGCGTAGTGATGATAGAAGTACAAGATTCATGGGGAAAACTTACAAGAATCGCTTGAAATCGAAAGAAAAGTGCCTTAGAACGAGTTGGGGCTTATGGGTCGGACGAGGTTGTCACATCAGTGAACAGTGATGTGATGGCAGGTATTTATAGTGCAAGAGGGAGAGTAAGGCGGTGGAGGCGTTCGATCGGACGACTGCTGATCGAATTACTATCCAATCGGATGGTCGTCCGATCGGATGGTCGTCTGATCGGATGTCCATTCGGACAGCCAATACTCGTTTGCTAGTTTTTCTGATTTCGATTCGTTTTGCAAGCTAGATTAAGTGTTGCGTTGCGTATTATTGTGTGATGTCATCACATGATAAGATTGGGTAACTAACACAAAAGTTTCCATGTTTCAAGACTACGTATAAGCTAGCTAGTAAGTGTCAAGTTTCAAGTTTCTTGTTTCTTGTTTAACAAAGTAAATTAGTATCAAGAATCTCGTTCAATAAGTATCATGAGTTAAGTATCAAGTATCTAGTATCAAGTATCTAGTATCGAGTATCAAGTTTCAAGTTTCTCACTAGATAAGTATCAAGTCTCACCGAGAATCAAGATTCATAGCGTTTAATAAGTATCAAGCATCAAGAGTCAAGTTTCAAAGTTTCAGAAAGTTCCACCAATGTCTCACATAGTCTAACATAGTTAAGTCTCAAATAGAATAGGGACTAGACTTGCCAAAAGATATAAGTTTGAGGACGCTGGGTGTTACAGGATTAGGGTTCTGTTTTTTGTGCCTAACATTGCCACTACCACCATAGACCTAGCCATCAAGTGAAACCCCTTGCTCTAAGACAAACCGATAGCAGTGAAACCTTCAACAAGCTAAGAAACAATCTTAGAAGTGAAACCTGTCTTACTCCCCGACGAAACCTCTCTCAGAAGCGAAACCTACATTATATTCTGATGAAGCCTTCCTGAAAAACTTGATCCATTGTAGCGAAACCTGCAATTTTTTTAGCAAAACCTATTTTTTGGTTGATTATAGTGAAACCTTTAACTTTTTCAGAAACTTACAATTGAACCTAAAATTCTGACCACCTTTACTGAAATATTCACATTTTTTCATCATTTTTACTATTTTAACCCTCTTTTACAAAATTTATAATTTTGACTGTTATTTACCAAAGTTGCCAAATTTAACATTTACCCTAAGTCACTTTGACCATTATTCAATTTTGAAACACAATCATTTATATTTTTTAAGCATGGCCACCATCACACCATTTACCTTGACTGAAATGGCTTCTTACAATTCACACAAGTTTGCATTTACTCTGTCTCTCTCCAACTAACTACGGTTATTGGAAAACTCCGATTAAGTTTTTTATGATCACAAACAACTTTTTCGGATACATTAACAATTCAATTACGTGTTCTAAAATATCCCTAGCAACTTCGTCTGATACAACCACTGTTAATCCCAACTATAAAGCACAGATTGAGAATGATGCACATCCTTTGCACATGTTCAATGAACCATTCTAGCGAATTATGGGATTCCCTTGCTCATGGTTATGCTCCACGAACCGCCTTGAGGGAATACAAGCTTGAGACATAATTTTTTAAAGCTTCAAATGTCAGGGGATTAGACACCACTTAGTTTTCTTAGCCATATAAAAGACTATACTTCGTATGTGCCAATATTGCTGAACCATTCAAAGATAAAGATATGGGCTTATATGCTATATCTGGATTACGTGAGAAAAACAACAACTTCAAATCCACCTTAATTGCACGATCTTCACCAATTGCATAAAATGAATTGTACGACCTTTTGACTAATTATAATTACATGGTAACAAAGCCTCCACAACCTACTGTAACCACTGCCTTCGTTTCCACTACAATGCCTGCTCAGTCCCGAAAACAACTCCTTACTTTACAACAAATGCTTCTCAACTTGGTTATTGTGACATTTGTGCCATTACGACCATCGTACAAATACGAATCCAATGAAATCTTGTGTTTCATTCTTGGGATTTGTACAAATACTTATGGCAATTGCACATATCAATTCTTGTTCGATTTCAGGCTTTAAATCGCTTTCTGGAATCCGCAAAGTGATGCGTAAACGTAATCAGTTTAACATGACAAACACTCCGGAACAGTGACATAGACTTAAAATACCTTAAATAACCTTTACATAACTTAGAAATAAGTTTCGAAGGGTTTGGTGTGCCAAAAACAAGTTTATTCGATCGTAGGGACTAATAGCGACAAACTACGAAAGTATGCCGATTCGTATAGTAACGAACATTCTAGAACATGATCATAAGCTAAACATACCCTATATATCCTTTACATAGCTTAGAAATAGGCTTTGAGGAGTTCGGTATGCGAAAATATGCTTATTTGATCAATAGGGACTAAAAGCATCAAAACGTGCATAAGTTTGCATTTACGTGCATATCTTACGTTCTGAACATATCCGGACATCCAAAAATTTTTGTAATCATTAAAATATTTTATTTTAGTGATTGGAATGCAAAAATACCATTCATCGCGCAATTTGGATTGTTTTCGCGTCCGTTTGAGTTTTCGTCGAAATTAACCGAATAACGTGACCGCACGACCAAACGAACCGACATTCGAGATTTTTTCAAGCATATTTCATGTTCCCTATGCTTCAACTTCATTGTAGAGCCTTGAAATGGGGTTAACGGGGCTTAAATGCATCAAAAACAAGGTTTTATGCATGCAGGGGCCAAAACTGTCAATCTTTGAAACATCCCTCGCGGGCCTCGTAAGATGAGCATGTATCTTACGCGGGGCGCGACAGACCCTGTAGGCAGAAACGTTGAATCGGGCATTACAACTCATTCCCATTGATTTTAACCACTGATTTGGCATACCATGAGCTTGTTTTTGTACTCCCCTAGTATTTAAAACTATGGGTAACATGTGTATGGCCAAGATCATGCTTTGATCCTTGCAAAAACACATGTAATCATCCTATGAATTCAAGATTTTCTATAAATACCCATCGTGTTTGCCACTTTCATTTGCACATTTTATCTAACCTGCTCTAAGTGGAGGCATTCAATGTTCTTCTTTGACCATGAATTGGTCAAGACAAAGTTCGATTGAACTTTGCAACGTGAGCATAATCATGATGGCTATAGCCCCTTATGACTATACCTACCGATTACCACGTCGATTAGTCGAAGTGACGAGTCAAAGTTTCGGTCAAAATGTCGATTATGCGCATTTTGCGACGAAACTATTTTCGGTTATCAAAACACTTTGTTTTGATATCAAACCTGTTTTCTAACTTAGTTAAACATGTTTTAACATGTTTAACTCGTCACTTTTAGTTTAGTGTTTGTATAGGGTCGTAAGTCAAGCGGTATTGACAACCGCTTAGACTTTCGAACCCGACCCGTTTGGTCGATCATTAGGATCCGACCAAGTATATTTTGTGACCATAGTTGCATAGGGAATAACCTTTCGAGGTTATATGTAACATCCGTCAAATTGGATTCCCAAAATCCAACCCATTTTGAAATTTTGGATCCTAATCCTTGAAACTCAGGAATTTTTCGCAAATTGAATAACCGTCGAAAGATCTTCTTTTAAATTTTTAATATAATTATCAATATGGTTATTTATTTATTAGTTTAATTAATTAAATTAATTAAACTTACAATTTAAAAGTTTTATTTGTTTTATAAAAATAAACTAGTTGGATGTAAGTTAAACTTAGTTAGTTGTTAGGTTTTAATATTGATTTTTACTATTGAAGACGAGCTCGAGAAATTTCGGTCCAAAACCTTTCAAGTTCTATAACTCTTGGCTTGGAAGGGAGGATTTCGGGGCGGTTGTTAGAAAGGTGATCGATGACGGGACATTTGAGGGGTCACCTGATGCGATTCTTTTATTGAAGTTTAAAGCTTTGCGCAGTGCTATCTCTAACTGGGGTGCTGAAGTTAAAGCTAGAGAGTTGGAAGAGAAACGGTTGTTGGAAAGTGAACTTTGTGTGTTAGACAGAACCATGGAGAGTAGAGATTTGGCCGAGGACGAGAAGTGGACGCCGTCTGAGATCAAAAGACGCCTTGGAGAACTTGATGTTTATCTTTACCGCGATTTGAAACAGAAAGCTCGTTGTAATTGGGCTACTCACGGGGACGACAACTCGAGGTATTTTCATGGCTTTATTAATAAACGTAAGACTTCGAATTATATCCCGGGCTTGGAGGTTGGTGGGAGGTGGGAGACGAATCCGATTGTTATTAAACGAGAAGTTATGGGATTTTTTCGCGATAAATTTAGAGAGAATCTGGGTATACGGCCTCGGCTTGGTTGTTACGGTATTTCTTCACTGTCCACGGTGGAAGCCGAGGGCTTGGTTGATGTCTTCAGTTTACAGAAATTAAAGAGTGCGGTTTCTGATTGCGGTGCTGACAAAGCTCCGGGTCCTGATGGATTTAACTTTAGATTCATTAGGCATTTCTGGCATTTATTCGAGAAGGACTTTGTGGATATTTTGGACCACTATCATTAGGCCGGTCGGTTTAGTCCCGGGGTTGGGTCTTCATTCATTACGTTGATTCCAAAGGTGAGTGATCCATCTAATCTGGGGGATTTTAGGCCGATTAGTCTTATCGGGAGCATTATTAAAGTTGTTTCTAAGGTTTTGGCGAATCGATTGAAGTCGGTGTTGGGTCGAATAGTGCAAGAGACTCAGTCGGCTTTCTTATCAGGGAGGTATATTCTTGACGGTCCTCTTATGACCAACGAGGTGATTGCTTGGGCTAAGAAGAGAAATAGGAAAATATTCTTGTTCAATATAGATTTCGATAAGGCTTACGACAATGTCAACTGGGACTTCTTGTTGTCGGTCATGTCTCAAATGGGTTTTCCTCCGGTTTGGTGTAAGTGGATTCGTGGTATTTTGGTTTCCTCTAGAGCTCCAGTGCTAGTGAATGGTTCTCCTACTTTCGAATTCGGGTGCCAAAAAGGGATCCGTCAGGGAGACCCGCTTTCGCCTTTTCTGTTTATCCTTTTGATGGAGGCTTTCTCGGGTATGATGAATCAGGCCAGTGATATAGGGGCGTTTCATGGCGTTAAGCTCCCTAATGATGGCCCGGTTTTGTCCCATTTGCTTTACGCGGATGATGCCATGCTTATGGGGGAGTGGTCTTCACATAACTTTGTTAACATGAGACGCATCTTACGTATTTTCTATCTATGTTCCGGGCTAAAGATTAATTTACACAAGTCGGTGCTTTACGGAGTGGGTGTGGAAGCCGACGAGGTAGTGAGTATGGCCGAATCCATGGGGTGTAAGCCGGGTATTTTACCATTCACGTATTTGGGTATCAAGGTTGGGGCGAATATGAACAGGGTGTCAAGTTGGGAGCCGGTGGTGACGACGTTTAAACGGAGGTTATCCAAATGGAAAGCCAATACTCTTTCGATCGCCGGTCGGTTAACCTTAATAAAATCGGTCTTGGATAGTATGCCTACGTATTATTTCTCTTTATTCAAGGCCCCGAAGAAGGTGGTTGATGTTCTAGAGGGTTTGATGCGGAGGTTTCTATGGGGTGGTTCAGATGAAGTGAGGAAGATGAGTTGGGTTTCTTGGGAGGTTGTTACTAAAAGCTTTCAAGACGGTGGGTTGGGGATTGCGTCTCTTGAAACTAATAATAATGCCTTGTTAATTAAGTGGCTTTGGAGGTTTTTGAATGAGCCTGTAGGACCGGTTTTGCGACCGTTCGATTGCGTAAAGAACGTTTCACGTGCGGAATCCGTGAACGAACGTGACCGAACACACGATAACGTACTACTAATGTGATTCCATTGCTAAATTTGACGTGTACGGTACAAGAATCACAAATACAATACTTTCTCTCTCTAGAAAGTCTTCTCTCCAAGTCTTCTCCAAAGTCTAACTCTAAACCCTAACTAAAAGAATGACATAACCTCTATTTATATGGTCAAGGCACTTTAATGATAGTTATCATTAATTACAAGTTTGCCACCTTGCCATTTCTAACTAAATAAGACATTATGCGCTTGATTCCTTCCGGCTTTTCACTACGACTCGGTTTGACGAAGGCGATAGACATTAAATGCATCAATGTTAGTGCAGTTGTCTGTCGACTACATCTTCGTTCGAGTTTTAGTTTTAGATAAAGTCAAGTCGCTACGAGTTTCGCTACGAGATTGACTACGGCAATATCCAAGGGGGAGATTGTTGATTGTAGGATCAGTTTTGACCACACGAATGAGTCAATCAGAGCTAGTGCTTACTGAAAATGTGGCGGAAACACATTTTCAGCATGATACAAAGATAAACGTAACAGAAAGGAGTAGAAACAGATGAATTCACACTTTAAACACTTTTTCTTCACTTGATAACGATTGCCACACGGTCAGCAGTTCGACGTAGAGTACTTTTTAAAACATGTTGCAGGTTTAGCGATGATGTTGGTGATGCATGGAATTTAGTAGGACGCTTAGATACACACTTTAATTCGTATTCTTATTGCATTGTATTCCCTTATTCATGATGTGTATTTACTTCAAATTCATGTAATTGATTCTTTAGAAATGAAACAAAATTTTCTATTTAAATACTTGTCACAATTATTAGTGTTATGATGTCTCGAGCAATCTATTTCGTCTCACTCCGATGTTTCCGCCATCGGTTGGGGTGTGATGTTATACCTTATGGTCACTTAGTTTAATTAGTTGTATGATAGGTAGTTTATATGCCTTAGGAAAATGACCAAAATGCCCTTTTCATGCATAATTTGAATTTAAGCATATGCAACTTAAATTTTGACACTTAAACTGATTATGCAACATATTTAAACATGTTAGGGCATATAATACTCGTCATAGGACTAGTTAGGCGTCTCGAACGCGCATTCGCGCGAACAACGCGTTAAAGTAGCGTAGACTACCTTAACGGGTCATAACGAGTCGTAAGCATTTAGGATAGGTTCCGATTTAGAATGTAGGCTTTGTTAAACCACATCACATGAGTTCCGATACTCATTTGGTTTACGAGACCTTATTCTACCCGATCTCCCGATTTAGGTGTCGATTTATTAACATAGCGATCCGATTACTAGGTGCCACTTGATTTCCTTGGTTTGCCCGAGCTTTGTTAAGTTCATTTAATCGAGGATACCCTGCAATTCAATGTGAATACATAGTCCCCTCTTTTACCGTTTTCGAATGTTTTGGGGTGATTCATATGTGCTAAACAATTTCTAGTTTTCTAAACGAATGTTATGGTTTATGTTAAACACAACGATTTCAATAATATAAGCGAACTTGTTGGGATGTTTGTCGAAAGACAATTGAATGACATTCATTAACTATGTTTAAGCCGACCAGGAGTACGTTATGGTACCATAGGCTGTTACGGTACCATAGGATCTGACAAATCCCATTGTCGGACTATCACCATGGTTATGGGGGTAATATGGTTAACGACAGAACCTGATGAATTGTTAACTTACCCTTCGGTGGTTTGTTAATACGAGTTGAACGATTAGGACGAGTCACACAGGTTAGAATGTATTCAATGAAACGACCAAAAGTTAGTTTTCACAATTTAAACACGTTATTAGAACTATTCGAACTATGTGAACGATTTGAACTATTTGACCCATTGGAACTATTTGAGCCATTGGAACTATTTGAGCTATTGGAACTATTGGTGCTAAGTGAACCATTAGAACTAATTGAACTATTTGAACCATTGGAACTACTTGAACTATGTGAACTATGTGAACTATTTGAACTAGTTGAACCATTGGAACTATTTGAACTATGTGAACTATCTCAACTATTTGAACCATGTGAACTATTTGAACGAATTGAACGATTGGGTTATGGTAAGTGATTAGGTAACGGGGCGAGTGTAATATGATAAAAGCATGGTGGATACGCCACTGGTACGTCCTATATATAAGTGCTTTTAACACATTACATGTCATTGCGTTATCTAAACCATACGATGCTTACTTTCAACGACGATTTACTACTTGGTTTACAAAGACAAATGTTTTCAGTTAAGATTCATGACTACAATGGTTTTGGTTTATACATATATCAACTTGCAAAGTTGATAGAAACATACTGCAATATCAAACTCTTTTGTTTTCAAGGTACTCACTCGATAACTCTTGTAGTTGGACGAGGTATTGCACTATGTACTTAAAGCCATGAATCTAACACACTCACAAAACCTATGTACTCGCCGACATTTTTATGCTAAATTATTTTCACATATGTTTCAGGTACTCTATACGATGATGTTTGATGATGTTTATGAAGCATGCTCACATAGGAATGGACGAGGCCTTAGTGACTCTATAACAATGAAAGACTATTTGTTCATGTTTTTCTTCTGATTTCAATACAATGTAATAAACTTAATTCAATAAAACGAAACTTTAATCCATGTGTTGTGAAACAATGATTCTATTGCGACACTCCCCGACGTTTCCGCCGCGATTTGTTGTTTTAATGCGGTCGGGGTGTGACAGAAGAGTTGGTATCAGAGCTCATAGTTATAGGGAATTAGGTTATCAGTGATGCTTTGACCTAGACTATAACCTTCCTAGGACCCTAACACAAGTTATCTTGTGTTTAGTCTTAAAACAATACCATCGCCTATCTTTAGGTGACAACCACAACAAGAACACGAATTACGAATCCGATTTGAAAACTAATCATCTCTTCTTAGATGATTTATTATAAGGTTTTGAACCTTCAAGTTTTTAAAATCTCGTCAAAGTTTGGGTCTTATTAATGTGAACACGTGCAATCTGGAAGGGTGGGTGCCTGTATCCCGAGTTTTCTATCTAAGTCTAGAGTGTTCGTACAAATCCACATAATCGGACCAGTCACTCTTACCTGGGAACTCTTGGGGCGAGTGTCCACTTATAGGCTAAAGCATGTCTTCGCGATACATTATAAGAACCTATTTACTTTGTTCAGCCACTATGCGTCGTTTGTTTGTTCAAGGTAACGAACGAATGATCGCCTTCCTTATGTTTCGTCGATATCTTCAATACCACTTTTGTCAATCCAATTGCCAATCTCACTCGTTTCTCAAGTTTCTTTATTCTTTTAGAAAATGCCTCTTAGACGCGATCAAACTGAGAATGTTGCCCTCGCAGCCCTAGTCGCTCAGCAGATGGCTGCTAGGATTTCGAACCTCATTACTCAGATAAACCAGGCAGATAACAATAACAACATTAACAATGTTCAGTGTGATTTCATGTGACACCTGTGTCACTTCAACCATCAAACAAATTCCAAACCAATGAAATATTGTATTTCATACTTGGGATTTGTAAAAATATGTGTATCGTTTGCACATATCAATTCTTGTCCGATTCAAGCTCTAAATTGCTTTCAGGAAGGTTATAGGCGCACTGATGCGTAAATATAACCAGTTTAACGCAACAAACACTCTGGAATAGTGAAATAGGCTTAACATACCTTTAATAACCTCCACATAACTTAGAAACAAGTTTTAGAGGGTTTGGTGTGTTGAAATCAAGTTTGTTCGATCGCAGGGACTAATTGTGTCAAACTGCGAAACTATATCGATTTGTGTTGTAACGAACCTTCCGGAACTTGATCATAAGTTAAATATGCCCTAGATATCCTTTACATAGCTTAGAAATGGGCTTTGAGGTGTTTGGTGCGCAAAAATAAACTTTTGGTCATTTAGGGACTAAAAGCGTCAAAAGTGCACAAGTTTGCATTTTCGCTCATATCTTACGTTCTGAATACATCCGGGCATCCAAAAATTTATGTAATCATTAAAATATTATGTTTTAATTATTTGCATGATAAAAATCCATTCGTCGCTTAATTTGGATCGCTTTTGCGTCCATTACGACTTCCGTCGTAATTACCCGAACAACGCAATCGTACGGCCAAGCGAACCGACATCCGGCATATTTTTGAGCACATTTCAAGTTCCCTATACTTTAACTTCATTTTAGAGCTTTAAAATGGGGTTAACGGAGCTTAAACATCATCAAAAACCAAGTTTGGAGGTGCAGGGGCCTGTTCTGCCATTTTTCAAACTTTGCTGACCTACAGGGGCCTTACGGACCATATGCACTACCTCTTACGGTCTGTAAGCAGGTGCCAGAGACCAGAATTTGTTTTCCAGCTTGATCTAGCTGTTCCACACCTTAGCACCTGGTTTCTTTGATTCTATGTGCTTGTTTTGGATGCCCATGGTTTCACAAATCAGTGGGTATGATGTGTAGGGCTTGGATCGAAGCTCAGGTTTCAAGAAACGATCCTAACGGTTCTAGAAATCCTTTAAATACCCCCACCCTTCACTTGCAAAACCCACACTTGATTTTCTGAGATTTCTCTAAGTTGAAGTGCTAGCCAATTCATACTTGAGAATACTTGGGAAATCAAAGCTTGCGGGGACCTTTTGTAAGTATTCCTTCGTTCTTTTATCGCTTTTCGAGTCTGAAAGTCAAACTGTGTTTGACTTTCTGCATTGACCAGTTTATGGTCAACGCGAAGTTCGTTTGAACTTCATAACGTGAGCGTAATCACGATGGTTATAGTCCCTAGTGACTATAGCTACTGATTACCACGTTATCTAGGTGTAGTGACGAGTCGTAGTTTCGGCCAAAATATGTATTCTTGCATAT
This sequence comes from Helianthus annuus, assembly GCF_002127325.2. NCBI lineage: Eukaryota > Viridiplantae > Streptophyta > Magnoliopsida > Asterales > Asteraceae > Helianthus > Helianthus annuus. The sequence continues at coordinate 40,025,385 of NC_035434.2, read as the reverse complement.
TTTGTAACCAAACTACGTATAGGTATCAAAACCGTTTGTTTTGACACCAAACTTGTTTTCTAACTTTGTTAGACATGTTTCGACATGTTTAACTCGTCACTTTTAGTTTAGTGATTGTGTAGAGTCGTAAGTCAAGCGGACTAAACACCCGCTTAGACTTTCGAACACGACCCGTTTGGTCGATCATTAGATCTGACCAAACATGTTTAGTGACCATAGTTGCATAGGGAATAACCTTCCGAGGTGATACCTTATGGTCACTTCGTTTAAGTAGTTGTATGATAGGTAGTTTATATGCCTTAGGAAAATTACCAAAATACCCTTTTTATGCATAATTGGTATTTAAGCATATGTAACCCAAACTTTTGTCACTTAACTGATTATGCAACATAATTAAACATGTTTAGGCATATACTACTTGTCATAGGACTAGTTAGGCGGTCCGAACGCGCATTACGCGCGCGACGCGTTAAAGTAGCGTAAGCTAGCTTAATGGATCATAATGGGTCGAAAGCACTTAGGATAGGTTTCATTTTAGTATGTAGGCCTTGTTAGACTATATCATATGAGATCCCACGCTCATTTGGTTCACGAGACCTCATACTATCCGATCTCCCGATTTTGGTCCGGTTTATTTATGTAGTTATCAATACTAGGTGCCGTTTGATTCCGGGACTCCTCTAGCTTGCTTCGTAGTTGTTCAAGACTTCTAAGCACTCTCAAGTGAGTACATAGTCCCCTCTTTTATTGTTTTCAACTGTTTTGGGGTGAAGCATGTGTACCTATCTGTTATTTTCATGATTTCAAAGTATAATTGATTATACATGTTAATACTTAGCTTTTGATAAACTGAATGATTATTTGTGGTTTAAACACTGATTTTTCAAAGATTATAAAATTAATCGTTGGAATAGTACTTATTTGTTCACCAGACCGGTTGGTAGTATGATATAGCGCTATAGGATTTGACACCCCATTCCTGTTGTTATGGAATGTCTGAAACCAATTTGTTGCTCCATCCAAATAGGGATTGCCTTTGTGGTATTTCTATAGTCTCAAAGGTGTATTTTGATGCACTAGGTCTGAATGAATTCTTAAATCACATTATTTTTGTATATTAAGTTATACTCCCAAAAGTATAGTTTGATATGCTCTCATATGGGATATTGTACAAAAACCAAAATATATTTTGTTAATCATTAAAACATAGTTTGATATGTTATCTTCATAATCCAAAGCATAGTTTTAATATGTTATTTTCAAACCAAAACATAGTTTAATATGTTATTTACAAATCCAAAGTATACTTTTGATATACTATTGAAAACTTATTTATGTTACCAACTAAAGTATGGTTAATATACTATTTACTTAATGACTGGTTTTTGGTTAGTGTTTAGATAACGGGACGGGTGTAATGTGATGAAAACATGGTAGATACGCCGCTGGTACTTCTTATATATAAGTGTTTTCATCGCATTACATACCGTGGCGTTATTTAGTACACTTGGGGTTAATGGTTTTGGAACTAAAATATATTTTAGTATATTACTTATTCAACTTTCTTAAAACCGAAGTATATTTTTATATATACTATAAATCTTTTTATCAAAATATTGTTTTTCAAACAATACATTTTATACAAACTCATTTTACTTAATTATTTAATTACCTATGTACTATTATTTTGTATCATCTGATTTCTTATAAATTTTGGTTTGATTTATAAAAGAAAACCTTTTTCAAGGATCATGACTACTTTTATTAAAACATTTTCTTTAAACTTATAAGTCATGAATCCTAAATCAATAAAACCTATGTATCTCACATGCATTTTTATGCTGACGTACCTATTTTTACACATGTTTCAGGTGCTGCTTTGTGATGACTGATGATATATGCTACACTTAGGATGGACTCGTGCCTTAGCGACTTTAAAACTTGAAAGATAATAGTTGTACTTATTTGATTGTATTAAAACAATGAGTTCATTTATTCAATAAAACAAAATTATTTATTCCATGGTTGTGAAACAATGATTCTGTTACAACACTCCCCGACGTTTCCGCCACGTTTTGTTGTTTTACGTGGTCGGGGTGTGACAGAAAAGTTGGTATCAGAGCCAATGGTTATAAGGAATTAGGTTATTAGTGATGCTTTAACCTAGACTATAACCTTCCTAGGACCCTGACACGAGTTATCTCGTGTTTAGTCTTAAAACAATACCGTCACTTATCCTTAGGTGACAACCACAATAAGAGCACAAATTTCTATCCCGCTTTGAAAACTAATCATCTGTTCTAGGATGATTTATTATATGGTTTTGAACCCTTTAAGTTTTCAAAATCCCGTCAAAGTTGGGTCTAAATAATGTGAACACGTGCAAACTGGAAGGGTGGGTGCCTGTACCCTGAGTTTTCTGTCTAAGGCTAGAGTGTTCGTATAAATCTGCAGTATCGGACCAGTCACTCTTACCTGGGAACTCTTGGGGTGAGTGTCCACTTATAGGCGAGCATGTCTTCGCGATACATTATTTTTGACCCATTTACTTTGATTAATCACCATGTGTCGTTTGTTGCTTTGTAGTAACAAACAAATGACCACCATCTTTGCTTTCATCAATTGTGTCTCATCTCATTCTTTTTGTCTAATCCTTTCACTTGTTTTTCTTCCTGTTTCCCCTTTTAGAATGCCTCCTCGACGCGAAAATCCGCTCTCAAATGCCGAAATGGCAGATATTCTGGCACAACACATGGCTGCCACACTGCCAAACATTATAGCTCAAGTGAACCAAGCCAATAACAACCAGAATGCTCCCTGCAATTTCAAAAGTTTCAATTCAGCTAACCCCCTCAAGTTTAGCGGTTCTGAAGGAGCAACTGGGCTCCTACAGTGGTTCGAAAGCATCGAAAGTACATTTCGTCATGTTCAATGTCCAGACAATCGGAAAGTCGAGTTTGCATCCAGTGTATTTCAGAAGAGGGCTCTCACATGGTGGAACAGAATTATGAGGGACCGTGGTGCTGAGGTCGCATTAGCACAAACTTGGGCTGAGCTTAGGGCTCTTATGATGAGGGAGTTTTTTCCTCGTCATGAATTAAGGGCTTTAGAAAGGGGATTTGATGATCTGAAGCAAGACAGCGGTGAGCATCGCGCCTATACTGACCGCTATGAGGAATTGAGCCTGCTATGTCCTGCTATGGTTACACCTGTAGATAAGGCGATTGAGAAATATTTTGATGCTCTTCCTGACCTAGTTCAGGATATTGTTACTGGCAGCAACCCTACTACTGTCAGACAAGCCATCGAATTGTCTGCCACCTTAACTGAATCCCACATCAGGAAGAAAAAGCTTTTTCGAAAAGGCGACCCCAGACCATCCGACAAGACTGCTCCAGTTGAGCCGAAGGAAAAGCAGGTTGAAGGATCCAAGAAGAAGAAGCGTAAGGCTTCTCAAAACTGCGCCATCACTGCTCAAGAGAAACAGGTTGCACCAAACCAGCCAGCACAACCTCGCAAAAGGCAAAATTATGTTGGTACCGCACCTTTGTGCAATAAATGCAACCGTCGTCATCTAGAGCAAGAGTAGTGTCACAAATGTACCCACTGTGGGCGGTTGGGACATTTGATCAATGTTTGCCGTTATGCAAATCAAGCTGCTGCAAACCCTGCTGCTGTTCAAGTACGGTTCCCACCGGGGTCATGTTTTAATTGTGGTGACCTTACTCACTACAGAAACAATTGCCCAAAACTTGTTAACATACCTCCAGCGCGTGGACGAGCGTTTAACATCAATGAGGCAAACGTGAACAATGATGCAGCAGTGAACAATTAGTGTTTTGTTATTTCCTTGGTTGTTATCTCTTGACATTTCAAGACAATTCGGTTGTTACATAAATAAAGATTTGTTGCTTTTATTTCTGCAAAACTGATGTAATTGTATGTTTGATGCAACCTTTTGATGTCAACACAAAGACAAACTACTCGTGTGGTTTTGTCATTTTTATGATCACTTGTGATCTCCCCAAGAACCTTTAACGCTCGTTTCTTTAAAGAAACAAAGCCAAACTCTTGTTGAAGATCCTTCTATCTCCGTAGATAGACTCTTAAAAATGGTTGAAGTGTCAAATGAAATCCATGGATTGGATTCCTGGTGTGCTTTAATTATCCGTGTCCAAAGATAACAAATTAAAGATCAAGTTAACTAATTATGTGGTTATGTGCTTATATGATTCTCTTATATGTTTTGTGTGATCCATCCAAATCCTCATAGAATCTTCCATATATCACATGTGGGATTCATAGTAGGATATCCAAAGGTACTATCTTAAATCCTTAATAGATTCTACGTTGTAGTAAAGTCCCTTGGGTTTTAAAGTACTATACTTGAACCCCCTTGAGTGGTCTAGTTAAACAGATTGATTTGGAAATCTGGTTAGGAATATCATGTGATGATTTAATTGAAAAGATCCCTTAAGTGGTTTATTTAAAGAGATCATACGACGGTTTAGTTAAAAAGATCATGTGTTATCTAGTTAAAAAGATCGTTCGTTGATCTATTTAGAAAGATCCTTTGGTGGTCTAGTCAAGTTACTTCATGTTTATTCAATTGATATTTTTTCCATACGCATTATGAAATGAATTGTGCGGACTGTGCAAGGAATTACGTAATTATGGAGGCCTACATAATTATGGAATTTAGTGCACAGAAACCATAGGAAGTTTTGTCATGTGTTAAGACCTATAGTGACAAGAGTAATGATACGGGAGAAGTCTTGGATCTTGACCCATGCCATTTTATCTTACACTCCCCAATTCTGATTTCAAGCACACACAAGTTTCCTATGATAAGTCTTCATGAGAAACGTTCTTTCGTCCGTAGTTCAAAACTCCATGTTTTGTTATTACAAGGACTTCACTTTGAGGGTTGACAATTTCGCTAAGAATCCTAACATGGCCCAGAGTTTTACTAAGGGTTCAATGGATTTATTTGAAAGCGAAACCGTCACAGCTGTCTTCACAAGTTTCCTCTAAAATTAAATTTCGGGACGAAATTTCCTAAAGTAGGGGAGACTGTGACACCTGTGTCACTTCAACCATCAAAAAAATTCCAAACCAATGAAATATTTTATTTCATTATTGGGATTTGTAAAAATATGTGTATCGTTTGTACATATCAATTCTTGTCCGATTTCAAGCTCTAAATCGCTTTCAGGAAGGTTATACGCGCACTGATGCGTAAATATAACCAGTTTAATGCAACAAACACTCCGGAATAGTGAAATAGGCTTAACATACCTTAAATAACCTCCACATAACTTAGAAACAAGTTTTGGAGGGTTTGGTGTGTTGAAATCAAGTTTGTTCGATCGCAGGGGCTAATTGTGTCAAACTGCGAAACTATACCGATTTGTATAGTAACGAACCTTCCGGAACTTGATCATAAGTAAAATATGCCTTAAATATCCATTACATAGCTTATAAATAGGCTTTGAGGTGTTTGGTGCGCAAAAATAAACTTTTGGTCATTCAGGGACTAAAAGCGTCAAACGTGCATAAGTTTGCATTTTCGCTCATATCTTACGTTCTGAATACATCCGGGCATCCAAAAATTTATGTCATCATTAAAATATTATGTTTTAATGATTTGCATGATAAAAATCCATTCGTCGCTTAATTTGGATCGTTTTTGCGTCCGTTACGACTTCCGTCGTAATTATCCAAACAACGCAATCGTACGGCCAAACGAACCGACATCCGGCATATTTTTGAGCACATTTCAAGTTCCCTATACTTTAACTTCATTTTAGAGATTTAAAATGGGGTTAACGGGGATTAAACATCATCAAAAACCAAGTTTGGAGGTGCAGGGGCCTGTTCTGCCATTTTTCAAACTTTGCTGACCTGCAGGGGCCTTACGGACCGTATGCACTACCTCTTACGGTCCGTGAGCAGGTGCCAGAGACCAGAATTTGTTTTCCAGCTTGATCCAGCTGTTCCACACCTTAGCACCTGGTTTCTTTGATTCTATGTGCTTGTTTTGGATGCCTATGGTTTCACAAATCAATGGGTATTATGTGTAGGGCTTGGATCGAAGCTCAGGTTTCAAGAAACGATCCTAATGGTTCTAGAAATCCTATAAGTACCCCCACCCTTCACTTGCAAAACCCACACTTGATTTTCTGAGATTTCTCTAAGTTGAAGTGCGAGCCACTTCATACCTGAGCATACTTGGGAAATCAAAGCTTGCAGGGACCTTTTCTAAGTATTCCTTCGTTCTTTTATCGCTTTTCGAGTCTGAAAGTCAAACTGTGTTTGAATTTCTGCATTGACCAGTTTATGGTCAACGAGAAGTTCGTTTGATCTTCATAACGTGAGCGTAATCACGATGGTTATAGTCCCTAGTGACTATACCTACTGATTACCACGTTATCTAGGTGTAGTGACGAGTCGTAGTTTCGGCCAAAATGCGTATTCTTGCGTATTTTGTAACCAAACTACTTATTGTTGGTGCACTACATCTGCTGATTACGTCTTGTATCGAGTCATTATCTTAGAACGTTAGATCTGGGCTCGAAATACGAGAAATAGTGAAATGTATAGGTTTTAGATAGTTGGGCCGCTTTTAGAGTCAAATTAGGGTTATTGGATCGCCTTTTAGGTCATTTAGAGCATGGGCCGCTCGAACGGACATGCTGGTCCGCTCGAACGACAAAACAAGCTGGATCGCTCTTATGGACCGCTTTTGTGTCAATGTTCTGGACCGCTCCAATGGCATGGGCCGCTTATTGGGCCTGTCCAATAAGCGGTCCCAGTCCTCTATAAATACCCTATAGGCGATCTCAGTTGTAACTATTGGTGGAAATCGTACCAAAGTTCTGCCGGTGCGAGATTTGAGCTGTAAACGTTTGAAATCAATAAACAAGTAGTTAAAAGTGATTTGCCTGCTGTTTCTACCTTAGTTTCTTGTTATTCCGCACCTGAAACCAAGGAGAAAGCCTCTGAACGACTCGTTCGGGTCATCACACGATCCTACAATTGGTATCAAAGCACAGGAGGAGGTTCTCTGCAGAAACCAGCTGGATTTAGTCATTTTTTCTTACTTCTACACTTTCTTTTTCTGATTCGGGAAGATTTCAAGGTCGGAATTCGTTCAAAATCTCAGGGATTGTGCAAAATAGTACCGTGACAAACCCTGGAAAGTTTCAAATCAAAATTCGAAGTCTAAGTGGATCAAAATTGGATTTGATTGAGGACCGCTCGTTTGAACATAGCCTGAACCGCTCGACCGAACAGTTCTGGACCGCTTTTTCGGACAGGTGGGAACCGCTCATCCGGACGGATTGAGGATCGCTCATTCGAAAGATCAATTCGAAAGATCAGGAACCGCTTATCCGGACGAATCAGGATCGCTCATTCGGTCGGTTGGATCGCTCATCCGGACAACTTCTTGAATCGCTTATTTGGACCAATTTCTGAAACGCTTATTCGATCAATCGAGGATCGCTCATTCGGTCGGATCATTTCTGGATCGCTTATTTGGCAGATTATTGGATCGCATATTTGGTTCACACTAGTTCGCTTATTCGTCACAGTGTTTGAAAAACGTGTTATCGAATCATGGATTTAAATATCGTTAACAGGACTCAAGAAACACTTGATAGAATAAAAATATTAAAGAATGAATTTGATTCATTTTCAGGTTTTCCAGGAGAAAGCACAAGAAGTATCATTAAGAGATATATCCATCTTGTTAGTTCAATGTCTGATTTAGAGATTACAAAAGCACCAGAAGAGTGGGTTGAAAAATTTATCAGTGCTTTACCGAAAGAAGAATGGGAAGATTATGTCTTGAACTTGAGAAGTTCTAGAGAATTTTCTCAACTGACAATTACTCCACTCATTAAAAGGATTGAAGAACAGATGGTGATCAAGGATGAGAAAAGGAAAGAAAAAGCTGTAAAAGTCAAAGAATCTGTAAAGAATGAATCGTCAAGGTCTGCATCAGTATGCTCAAATTGTCACAACTTCAAGACAGTCAATGCCAAACTTGTGAAGGATGCAGAAAGTTTAGCATTGGAGATCAAGAAGTTGAACAATAAGAAGAAAGCTGATGAAAAACAGATTCTAGACTTACAGGGTATTTGTGAGAAGTTGAAAGTCGAAAATGGCAAACTGTTGGGTAGTGTGAACAGTTTGACAATAGAGAACAAAGGTTTGAAAGAAAATGAAAAGGTTTTTGAAAGCAAACAGAAATCATCAGAAAATGAAGATTTCTGGATAAAATTGGAGAACAAAAATCTGAAAGCTAATGAAGTGAAACTTCAAGAACAGATAAATGTTTTGGAAAATGAAAAATCTGTTCTTGAAAATTTGAAAAGTGAAAATGAAAATTCAATCAAGTCTCATCTTGAACGAATATCTAAGCTTGAAGACGAAGCTAAGAGTTCAAGGATCAAGATTGATGGACTTGAAAAGAAATTGATCAGTTTTGCGACCAAATCTGACAAGTTGAATATTCCTTGTCCAAAACCGATCAATTCAGTTCCAATAAGTGACTGTGTCACAAACTTTGACTCTGTCAAAGTTGAAGATTGTGATGATGCATCCGATGATGAAAATATTAAAAAAGAAAAACAAAAATTGTTTTTAAATTTGGAAGAAAAAATTCAGAAAACTGTTTTGCAATCGACCGAAAAAGGTGAATGTTCTAAGCAAAAGCCTTTGAAGAAGAAAGCAGAACAGAAACAAAAAGATAATCAAAGTTCATCGGATCGATCATCCAATCAAAAACAAAATTTACAAAAAATAAAAAATGTAAACTCAAAAAATGTTGGTAATAAGTGGTGCAGGTCAGACCACAGTGCTAAAGCGTCAAATTCTACAAAGTTGAGGAAGGAATATCACCAGGCCAAACAGTGTTACGACTTGAGTGTTTGGTACAACGGTGATAACTGGTACGATAACAGAATGTGTTACAGCTGCGGCTATCATGGACACATTGCTGTTAATTGCCAGTACTGGAGATATGAGACCAGGAGGTGCTATAACTGCAACATCAAAGGTCATATTGCCCGAGATTGCCCGAGGAGATCAATGGGAAGATCAAGGGTTATGTCTCAGAAAGTGGCAAGAATTCCAGTCAAGGTCAAGCCCGAAGAACTAAAAGTTCGAGAACCAAAAGTTCAACAACCGAAAGTTCTAGAGACGAAAGTTAAACTTTCTCAGGGGCAGAAAGACAGACTGAGGAAAAAGAGAAAGAAGGCGAGAAAATATCTTGAGAAGATTTTGTCCTCGGGTTCACGGGATAAACATAATAAAAGTTCTGATGAATCGACTCCTTCAGTTGCAAAAACAAGCAAGACGAATTCATCAGATACAAATCTGAGGACAGAACAGAGAGAGGAGAAGAAGAAAATGGTCGGCGACAAATCTGACAGGTCAAAGTCAGACAAGCCACCTTCAGGCAATGATTCTGGTATGGTAAAACCAGAGGAGCCATTGGTTGAGGTAAAAAAGGAGAATTCAGGTTTAGCAATGGATGATGCAAATTTTCCACCATTGTTGAACAAGAATTCAAAATCACCCAAGGTCAGTCAGGCTTGGGTGAAATTGTTTAAATAGAAAAACCTGACTTGCCGGAGATCCCAAGATGGTATCGTGGATCATGAATCGGCATATTTCTTGAGAAAATTCACTTTGGTGATTTTTCGATTTACATGTGGTAAATCAGGGACATTAATTTGTACTTGATTTTCTACTGATGGTTTATGTTAAAACTGGAAATGTTAAATCTTTAAAAGGTTTGAAGAAAACAAGATGATGAGATAACCCCAAATCTACAAATGGTTGGAACACAAACTAATTTTTCCGGAAAAACCATTTTGATTGAAACAAACTTAAGTGTTTCGAAATCATTATGGGAAAATAGTTTGTTGTGAGGGGGAGTTCTGATTGTTTTTGCACGAGAATGGTGAATTGAGGTAATTCATATAATGTTGTCAAGTTTTTTGTATAGTTTGTTTTTCAATTTTTCCTCAGAAAATCAAAATTGAAACATATTTTGATTTTAGGGGGAGTAAGAAAATTTTGAAAAATTTAAAAAAATTGAAAAATGAAAATGAGTTTTGTTGCAAAAAGAGGAGATGATAGTACATCGGTGGACTATCACAGCATGCTAGAGATTTGTAAAGACAAAATTGTTTTTAAACAAGTCTTACTAATGATGTGTCAGTAGACTTCGCACAGTTAGTAAATTGTATTCGAGATATAAACATAAAATCAAAACTTACTTATTTTGTGGGGAACACTACTTGGATATATAGGTAACCCCTGAAATCTCGTTTGAAAGGTTTCTTATTCTGGAATACTAGGTTCTTGTACTCAATTGATGTCTGGGGTATTATTCCGGGACTTCTGCTGAACGGTAGTTCTGACCTAGTCCCTGGCTAATACTTTCTTCATATGCTTGAAACATAGCATAAAGCCCTCAGCTGATTAGACAATAAAATTGATGATCAGTTGTTGTAGCTGAAAAGATCCTCTAAAGGGGACCCACTGCTAAGTCGAAGCTGATATCTCTCTGCTGAACGGAAGTTCTGACCTGAGATCCCTCAGTTCTCGCATTTTTCCCCTAATTTATATACAGATATCATTTGTAGTTATACTTACCTGTAGATCAGAATATTGGGATCTGGATACGGGAGTATATTCAAGAGGTGGGACACTCAAATAAGTTTAAGTGCTAATACATTAAATACGTATCTTGAATCAATTGAAAATTTGTGTAGAGGTTTAAGTGGACAACAATACTGACAATCAGAAGTAAATTTGTTTTTAACATTTGCTGATTAATCAAGATCAACGGTGTTGGTGATATGTCTCAAAAACCGATATGATCCTCTTGCACAATCTCTCAAAAATAGTGTTCATTTCTGTATTGTTCAAAATTCAAAAATCCAAAAATATTGTATTTTTGTTTGATATTTGAAAAATTCAAAAAGATTTTCGACAACAGAGTGTGAAGAACTGATATTTGACATTTTAAGTGCTAAACATGTTGAACTTGTGGTTTGAGAGAGAGTGTTAAACTGTGAAGATTTGAAATGCAAATTTGGTTCATTAACTTGATGAATAAGTTGAATGGTAACCTACAGTTTGATCTTCATAATTTTTCTTATATGATTTGCTGATTCATTAAGTTGAATTGCAAATTGTATTAGTTTGTGATAGTGTATTTGAGTTTTGCAGGTTTCTGATCCTGTTGCTACGGATAGCCAGGAGACACATCAGAACCAGAGAAGAGCTTAAATAGAGAAAGCCAGGAGTTGATTTCAATGGTGATAACGATTTCCAGACAAAGATCCCAGCATGATGATAGGGGGAGTCTGATGAAAGTTAGAGCCAGAGAATGATCCAGGCATATGATTCCAGGAAGGAATTCCTGAAGAAGATATTATTCCAGGCTGAGTTCCTGAAGATTGATAGAATGACAAAGAAAGAGAAGCCCGAAGACTGATCAAGACTGAAGAACTGAAGACAGCATTGTTGTGACTCGATAGTCGACTCCATCAACATCTGAGGGGGAGTCTGTTGGTGCACTACATCTGCTGATTATGTCTTGTATCGAGTCATTATCTTAGAACGTTAGATCTGGGCTCGAAATACGAGAAATAGTGAAATGTATAGGTTTTAGATAGTTGGGCCGCTTTTAGAGTCAAATTAGGGTTATTGGATCGCCTTTTAGGTCATTTAGAGCATGGGCCGCTCGAACGGACATGCTGGTCCGCTCGAATGACAAAACAAGCTGGATCGCTCTTATGGACCGCTTTTGTGTCAATGTTCTGGACCGCTCCAATGGCATGGGCCGCTTATTGGGCCTGTCCAATAAGCGGTCCCAGTCCTCTATAAATACCCTATAGGCGATCTCAGTTGTAACTATTGGTGGAAATCATACCAAAGTTCTGCCGGTGCGAGATTTGAGCTGTAAACGTTTGAAATCAATAAACAAGTAGTTAAAAGTGATTTGCCTGCTGTTTCTACCTTAGTTTCTTTTTATTCCGCACCTGAAACCAAGGAGAAAGCCTCTGAACGACTCGTTCGGGTCATCACACGATCCTACACTTGTAGGTATCAAAACTGTTTGTTTTGACACCAAACCTGTTTTCTAACTTTGTTAAACATGTTTCGACATGTTTAACTCGTCACTTTTAGTTTAGTGATTGTGTAGAGTCGTAAGTCAAGCGGACTAAACACCCGCTTAGACTTTCGAACACGACCCGTTTGGTCGATCATTAGATCCGACCAAACATGTTTAGTGACCATAGTTGCATAGGGAATAACCTTCCGAGGTGATACCATATGGTCACTTCGTATAAGTAGTTGTATGATAGGTAGTTTATATGCCTTAGGAAAATTACCAAAATACCCTTTTTATGCATAATTTGTATTTAAGCATATGTAACCCAAACTTTTGTCACTTAACTGATTATGCAACATAATTAAACATGTTTAGGCATATAATACTTGTCATAGGACTAGTTAGGCGGTCCGAACGCGCATTGCACGCGCGACGCGTTAAAGTAGCGTAAGCTACCTTAATGGATCATAATGGGTCGAAAGCACTTAGGATAGGTTTCATTTTAGTATGTAGGCCTTGTTAGACTATATCATATGAGATCCCACGCTCATTTGGTTCACGAGACCTGATACTATCGATCTCCCGATTTAGGTCCGGTTTATTTATGTAGTTATCAATACTAGGTGCCGTTTGATTCCGGGACTCCTCTAGCTTGCTTGGTAGTTGTTCAAGACTTCTAAGCACTCTCAAGTGAGTACATAGTCCCCTCTTTTACTGTTTTCAACTGTTTTGGGGTGAAGCATGTGTACCTATCTGTTATTTTCATGCTTTCAAAGTATAATTGATTATACATGTTAATACTTATCTTTTGACAAACTGAATGATTATTTGTGGTTTAAACACTGATTTTTCAACGATTATAAAATTAATTGTTGGAATAGTACTTATTTTGTTCACCAGACCGGTTGGTAGTATGATATAGCGCTATTGGATTTGACACCCCATTCCTGTTGTCATGGAATGTCTGAAACCAATTTGTTGCTCCATCCAATTAGGGATTGCCTTTGTGGTATTTCTATAGTCTCAAAGGTGTAATTTGATGCACTAGGTCTGAATGAATTCTTAAATCACATTATTTTTGTATATTAAGTTATACTCCCAAAAGTATAGTTTGATATGCTCTCATATGGGATATTGTACAAAAACCAACATATATTTTGTTAATCATTAAAACATAGTTTGATATGTTATCTTCATAATCCAAAGCATAGTTTTAATATGTTATTTTCAAACCAAAACATAGTTTAATATGTTATTTATAAATCCAAAGTATACTTTTGATATACTACTAAAAACTTATTTATGTTACCAACTAAAGTATGGTTAATATACTATTTACTTAATGACTGGTTTTTGGTTAGTGTTTAGATAACGGGACGGGTGTAATGTGATGAAAACATGGTAGATACGCCTCTGGTACTTCTTATATATAAGTGTTTTCATCGCATTACATACCGTGGCGTTATTTAGTACACTTGGGTTAATGGTTTTGGAACTAAAATATATTTTAGTATATTACTTATTCAACTTTCTTAAAACCGAAGTATATTTTTATATATACTATAAATCTTTTTATCAAAATATTGTTTTTCAAACAATACATTTTATACAAACTCATTTTACTTAAATATTTAATTACCTATGTATTATTATTTTGTATCATCTGATTTCTTATAAATTTTGGTATGATTTATAAAAGAAAACATTTTTCAAGGATCATGACTACTTTTATTAAAACCTTTTCTTTAAACTTATAAGTCATGAATCCTAAATCAATAAAACCTATGTATCTCACAGGCATTTTTATGCTGACGTACCTACTTTTACACATGTTTCTGGTGCTGCTTTGTGATGACTGATGATATATACTATACTTAGGATGGACTCGTGCCTTAGCGACTTTAAAACTTGAAAGATAATAGTTGTACTTATTTGATTGTATTAAAACAATGAGTTCATTTATTCAATAAAACAAAATTATTTATTCCATGGTTGTGAAACAATGATTCTGTTACAACACTCCCCGACGTTTCCGCCACGTTTTGTTGTTTTACGTGGTCGGGGTGTGACATTTCAAAACGTTCAATTCAGCTAAGCCACTGAAATTTTCTGGGTCTCAAGGAGCAACTGCACTCCTACAATGGTTCGAGAGTCTAGAAAGCACATTCAGACATGTTCAGTGTCCAAATGAGCGAAAGGTTGAATTCGCATCTACTGTTTTTGGGACACGAGCATTAACGTGGTGGAATGGTGTGATGAGAGATAGGGGTGCCGATGTGACACTGGCTCAAACCTGGGAAGAGCTTCGAGCTCTAATGATGAAGGAATTATGTCCTCGTCATGAAATCAGGGCACTGGAGAGGGAATTCGACGATCTTAAGCAAGATAGCGATGAGCATCGAGCCTACACATACCGATATGAGGAATTAAGTCTGTTATGCCCAACCATGGTTACGCCTTTGGATAAGGCAATTCAAAAGTACATTGATGGCCTCCCTGACTCAGTTCAAGACATTGTTACTGGTAGCAACCCTGCTACAGTTAGACAGGCCATCGAGCTATCCGCTACCCTGACTGAATCTCAGATCAGGAAGGGTAAACTTTTCTGAAAAGGCAACAAGAAACCAATCGATGAAACAAAACCCAAGTATAAGCAGACTGAATCCTCCAAGAAGTGAAAGAAGCGTATGGCTTCTCAGAACTTCGTCGTGGTTGCTCAAAACAATCAAACTGTCCTTAACCAACCAACTCAACCCCCTGCTAAGAAGCCATACAACGGAACTGCACCTTTGTGCAACCAATGTATCCTTCATCATCATGCTAATGTGCAATTCCGCAAATGCCTAAATTTTGGACTTGCTAGTTATACAGCTAGGGTTTGCCGAGCTGCAACGACACAAAATCAAGTTGACAACAACCCTGCTCAAGCTCGTTTTCCACCAGGTTCTTGCTACAACTATGGCGAGATGGGCCATTTCTGTGACAACCCTCACCAAATCAGGTATCCGTACGACTTAATAAATATTTAATTACTGCTTAATTACTATGCTTTCTTGAAATTGTGTATAAATGAGATGAAATGGGTTATAAATATGCTTAAGGGTCCATCATATTCACATCACCACACAACAAAAATTCACCTCTCCCTCTCCTCTCATCATTCTCGGCCGAAACCCCCTAGCACCACCTCACCATTTTCAAGTTTTGATCAAGGCAATCTATTATCATACAAAGGTGAAGGATCACGTATAAGGAAGCTCGGTGCTTACGGATTGCCAAGGACCTCACCACAACGCTATTAACCACCCATTTTTCGTCTAGTTTCTTCCCTAGCCTTTAGCTAGTTGTAAGTGCTTCTAATCACCTTCTTGATCTTGTCTAAAGTGGTTAATAAGAGATTTGTCAGATAAAAATCATAAACACTAGAGATCAAAAACTAAAAGTCTTGTAAGATGATGAACAAAGTGGTTAAAGAGTGAATATTAGTGTAAAACTCTTGGATCTTGTTTTGTTATGATTCTTTTATGTTGTTTGATTCTAGTAGTAGTTCGGATCGTCATCTAACCTGGCTAGGTCATGTTCATGGAACACGAACTAGTGTATGTTAAAGTATGAAAGTGATTGGATGATGAACATTACCACTTATGAACATGAACTTGTGTAAAAGTAGTTTTTTTTGTAAAATGAAGTCCTAAACTAGTAGATCTAAAGATCTACAAGTGGTATTTTCGAAGAACCAAGTGTCAAATGAAATCATGTTTAGAAGCCGGGTCTTTCTTGAAACAAAGGTATTTTTGTGAACAAACTAGTGTGTAGACACTTGTGTAACAAAAGGTTTTACCAAAGAAATATGTTCGTAACTTTTGACCGAGAAGTTGTAAACTCACACTTTCTTTAAAAATAAGATTTTCAAGAAACCGATTTTATTTACAAAGATAGAAAGATCAACTAAGAATATTGGAAGATTACTACACACTTTTACATAACCCACAAGTTCATGTGTTTGCGATTTATGTATATTTTTGACTAGATTGATGTTGGAATATTGTTTGTTGATGTTGACAAAATTGTTGATTGAATTTTGAAAAGAAAATGATACGCTAGATAGCGTGGCCACCTCCAGTTACAGAGGAAACTCTGGTGAAATTTTTCCAGAAAATAACACTTAGAATTATTTTCATAACAAGTGCTTAAAAATATCTTTTTACTTGTATTTCCAAATAAAATTTCTCCATGATTTTTATTACAAAATAACCAAGTCTCGGAGGTGGGATTTTCATAAATAAGACTTGTTAAATATATATTTAGTATATATTTTTCATAAGTAACACTTGTGTGATTTTTATGATTATTTTGTGAACTATACAAATATTATTTTTTGGAGTAAAAATAATATAACTCGTATAACTCATAAAATAATATTATTTTATGATTATTTTAGGAGTATATATTTTCCAAAATACTACTAACGCCCTCACAATAAATATTTAAGTTACACCGGTATTATTATTATTATCATCACCCGAACTTTAACTGTAACTTACGTATTTTCAGAAAATACTCTTAAACGCGTATTTTGATAAAAGTATTATTTTGGAAAATCATATGGAACAAAATATAATATTTTTGGGAAAAATATTTATATTTTGGAGATACATAAATGCACATGTATTAAAACCCCCATCCTTGGGAAGGAATATATTTACCAAATAATTACGAAGGGTAATCACGAAATAGTTGTCTAACTATTTCCCAAAAACTTAAACCTTAAGCTAAGACACGTTCGTCCCTCTAATAGAAGTTAGTACGTGTAGGTCGTCGCACAGCAGGTTGACTAGGAGATTTCTAGTTAGAGACGCACTTCAGTGAGTTCATGTAACCCTTTTTCTCTTAACTGTTTTCAGTTTTCTAAACTGCGGGGGTGAAATACATGTTACTATTATTACGATTACTTCTACACATGGTATGATTAGCGTAAGGAGGGTTACTACTTAGATCATGTGAGTGGGTAGGCGGGAACTGAAGGCCATTAATCCTCAGTGTAGGACCGAGGGACAGTAGCGGTAGATCTATCTGGGTGTAGCGAGCCCAGCCCCAGGCCCATCAGAACGGACCTTGGGGTGACTTTGTACCCAATGCAAAAATCTGCTAGGTTTGAGTCTTCCTACTGCACATCACACATATCAATGGCCTTGCAAACCATTGGTGATCTCTTTATTTCCTTATTTGCTACATACCAGGGTTTTTATACTTACAAAGGTTTTACATACTCACTACACATGAACTCGCTCAACATTTTTGTTGATTTTTCCAACTTACATGTATTTCAGGGGACTAAGGATCTGGCACGGTATGCTACGTTTCCACGATGCGTTAGAGTTATGGGATCATCCTCATTTAGGGATTGCGACTTTTACCTGGCCGAGTCGCAAGTCTAAAACGGTGTTTAATTTATGTTGTGGTGGTGTCTTAAGAACAATGTTTTTATTTTGTAGTGTTGTAAACTCGATGCATGTGTCTGCTTTTTAAAACAATCTTGTGGTATTTTGTTTTTAAGACTTTAATCAATGGATGATCTGCATGGTTTTAAATTCATATAGCTTGGTTATGATTAAGCTATGGTATTAAGAAGTCACACCAAATTAACCCACGCTTCCGCAAAGCCAGGGTGTGACAGCTTGGTATCAGAGCTTTGATCATAGCGAACTAGGATTCTTTCTCGAGTCTAGACTATGATCACTAGGGCTCTTACGAAAACATTTTTACATTGCATACCACTTAAGTCCAGATCCAGGTCACAAAACGTTTTTACATACAAAAGTTGAGCACATTTTATTTGTTAGTTATGGCTCAGTCTGGGAGGCTGAGGCTCGGTCTGGGAGGCTGAGGCTCGGCCTGGGAGGCTGAGGGAGTTGTCTAGTGGGACTAGGGAGTCAGTCTGGGAGGCTGGGAGAGTTGTCTAGTGGGACTAGGGAGTCAGTCTGGGAGGCTGGGAGAATTGTCTAGTGGGACTAGGGAGTCAGTCTGGGAGGCTGGGAGAATTGTCTAGTAGGACTAGGGAGTCAGTCTGGGAGGCTGGGAGAGTTGACTAGTGGGACTAGGGAGTCAGTCTGAGAGGCTGGGAGTCTAGTGGGACTAGGAGAACTGTTTGATTGCTTATTGGTGACTAATGTGCTTATTTGACTATATGATTGATTATTTGTGCATATGTGTGTTTGTATTACAGACGACATGCCTTCATCCGGCACCGGAGACTCGGACATCACAGACCCTATGCCCATAGTATCGGACGACAGAGTGTCATTAGAGCACGAGGTGCATACTTCGGACACCACTAGCACAGACGACGATGATTTCCAGCCATTTGCGCTGCCCGATGTCATTGCTGAGCCTGCTGATGTCCCTATCGTTGGGGATTTGCCGCTCGCGGTGATCCCTGCCCATGTACCCCTTGCTGCGTACCCTATTGTTGACATGCCCCTTGACGTAGTCGCTGACGACGACGTCGACTTGTTTGACGAGGATCCACTAGAGGATGACTTTGAGGGCGAGGCCCACATAGCTGCTGGCGATCTCTTACTTCTCGCGGATGCTCCTGCAGAGGAGGCACCCATCCATTCACCCGTCCCAGACTCCTTTGAGTCTGTGGCATCTGCACCATCACATGCGCAGGGAGTGCAGCACTATTCGCATGATACATACCCTGATAGAGCGTCATCCGCTGCACCTGCCCCTGCCCCTAGTTTTGCGATCGATCATGACATTGATGATGATTCAGACCCCGTTTTCCCACCTGGTTTTGATCCAGACCAGGAGATTGAGTTTATTCATTTAGATCAGCCCATGGAGGATCCCGTGGC
Organism: Helianthus annuus; assembly: GCF_002127325.2. NCBI lineage: Eukaryota > Viridiplantae > Streptophyta > Magnoliopsida > Asterales > Asteraceae > Helianthus > Helianthus annuus. The sequence continues at coordinate 40,006,386 of NC_035434.2, read as the reverse complement.
TCCTGTTGACCCTATGTTTGCTGATCACGCTGATTTCGAGATGGAGTTTGACGATCCGGAGCCTGCTGAGGCCCCCGAGCCAGTAGTTGCTCCAGACCCCGCATTCGAGCATGGCCCTATTCATGCTGATGTACACGCTGTTGATCCTTTGATTGCTGATATACCTGCCGATGATCATCCTATTGTGGCTCCACAGGTGGTGGATGATCATGTTGCTATTGATGCTCATATTGATGCTCCTCATGTTGCTGATATACCCGCTGATCCTGTTATTGCCCCTCTTCCTAACCCAGTGCCTGTAGAGCCTGATCATGCACTTTTTGCGACCCATGTTGACCCTCGATATGCGCACACCCGAAACGGGTGGTTAGACGATGATGATGACTACCCACCTTTTGTGGTACCTGTTACACCTGTTTCAGCACCTGCTTCAGCTCCTATTGATGCACCATTGTTTCCCACACTTACCGCTGATGCTCACCGCACCGATTTGCCTATTACATTTCTCCAGGACATACCCCCACCACGTCCTGGAGAGGGGTCATCTCGTCATCCTTTTGGCCATGCACCTTTCATGACTGGAGGAGACCAGTTTGTACCACAAGTCTCTCATCACACTGCTGTTCCCCCTGTTGCACCATTTTCTGTGCCATCCTTTATTCCATCTGGCGAGCCTTTTCTCTGGACCTCGCCACCCATTATGCCGCCATCTGATCCCTATCATCCTTATCACATGGGTTATTCTGTAGAGGATATTCTTAGGTCGTTCATGATCCAGCAGGAGGCACTGACTCGTCGCGTGCAGGAGCTTGAGAGAGCACAGCGACCACCATGCCAGTGCCAGGGCCAGACACACCCCGCGATATCACACCCTCCTCGTCCGTTATCTCCCGACTCTGCTGCTCGTTTTTTGACTCAGGAGCAGCAGATAGCATATCTGTTGCGTTCTCATAGAGCCATGGAAAAGGATTGGCTTCACATGCGACATTTGTTCTTTTCCTGTTTTCCCCCTCCTCCACCGCCATCGGCGTAGGGATATTTTGTACGACACCGGTAGACTTTTGTTGAGAAGACGATGATTGCACAGCTTTTGGGAGACCGCATATTGATCCTGACTTTTGTTGTTATGGATATTGTTGACACTTATTTGATATTTTGGACTGGGGTGATGTAGCCCTTAGTCGTTGATGTTGTATGATACAGTTATGTACTTGTAAACTTTACATTGTGGTCTCGATTTATGGCAATGCAATCGCAGTATTCTCATCATATGTGATATTTTGATTGATTGTTTATGTTTTATAACATGAGATGTTATGTGTATGATTTATAACATGGGATTTTATGTGTTGATATTATTGTTATATACGTATACCTTTATTTACTATGGCCTGACCCACATGAACACATCTTTTAGAAGATGCCACCAAGACGTCAGACACGCATGCCTACCAACGAGGCAGAGCTTCAGCAGGTCATCGCTGCCGCCATTGCGCAGTACGCAGCCTCACTAGGAGGAACTAGCGGGAGTAATTCAAACAACAATGGCAATAACAATCCGCCTCATGGTAATACTAAGTCATTAAGGAATACCATGATACAATTGGATATCTCTAGCAAGTTTGCTAATGCCATTTGTATATTCTAACGTATGTGCAGGGTGCACTTACAAGCAGTTCCTAGACTGCAAACTTGTTAACTTTGATGACACCGGAGGTGCTGTTGCTTTTGTTCGATGGGCCGTAAAGACAGAGTCTGTTCTCCGGATGAGCAAGTGCGCTCCAGACCAACAAGTTACTTACATTTCTGGGCTATTCTTAGACGGAGCCCTGTCCTGGTGGAATTTACAAGTACAGACCCTTGGTGAAGCCGCTGCATATGCAATGACATGGAACGAGCTGAAAGAGCTTATGAGAAGAAAGTATTGCTCTCGCGCTGAAATTCAAAAGTTGGAAACTGAGTTTTGGCATCTAAAAATGGAACGACCGAAAATAGCAGAATATGTTCAGAGGTTTCACGAATTATCTCATGTGGTACCTTATATGGTTACCCCGGAATTCAAGCGAATCGAGCGCTTCATTTGGGGTTTAGCTCCTCAAATCATAAGTATGGTGACCTCTTCAAAGCCGGCAACAATCACTGAGGCAATCGATCTAAGCGTGGCTCTTACTGAGGAGGCTATCCGCCTAAACAAGTTTTCTGATGTTGAGCAAAAGAAGAAAGAGACTCACGTGGAGTCGTCCGGGGGTAACAAAAGAAAAATTCTCGAACTTCAAACAAGGCACAAGCAGTGATGGCAGGAAAGGAGAACCAAGCGCACCAGTCCAAGCTACAATTGGTACTGGAAAGAAGGGAAAAGGGTATATGGGTACACACCCCAAGTGTAACTCCTGCCAGCGTCACCATTCTGGCCGGTGTGGGTCAAAAGTATGTGAAGCATGTGGAAAGGTTGGTCACTCGAAGGATACTTGCTGGGCCACTGTTGGCCGGGGAGGCCAAGGAGGTTTTGGAAATAGAAACAATAACCGGGGTGGAAATGGAAATCGTGCACAAGGAAATAACAGAGGGAATGGAAATCAAGGCAACAATGCGAATCAAGCTGGTACTGTGAATCGTAACCAAAACAACAATCAAGCTGGGAATGGAGGTGGAAACGGGCAGAGACCGGGTTGCTTTAACTGTGGTGACATTGGGCACTATAAGAGAAACTGCCCGGAATTGAACCGAGCACGGGGAAGAGTCTTTAATATCGAAGCGAGGGAAGTGCGCCAGGATCCCAATGTTGTTACTGGTATGTTCCCTGTAAACCAACGCTTTGCATCCGTTTTATTTGATACTGGTGCCGCTTATAGCTTCGTATCGTTAGAATTTAAGAATATGCTTGGGTTAGCTGCTAGTAAATTAGATATCCCGTACTCAACTGAATTGTCTAATGGAAAGTTAGTAGAAGCCAATGAAGTGGTCAGAGGTTGTGTAATCGAGTTGGGATAGCGTGAGTTTGCTTTGGATCTACTACCAGTCAAGTTGGGAAGCTTCGACGTAGTAGTAGGGATGGATTGGTTATCGAGTAACAAGGCAGAGATTGTTTGTCACGAAAAGGTCGTTCGCATCCCAACAGAAGATGGGGAAACGATAGTAGTTCATGGAGAAAAGCGTGATACGCCTTTAAGAATCATCAGTTGCCTGAAAGCCCGTAAGTGTTTACAGAAGGGATTTGCTGCCTTCCTGGCACACATTGTAGATAAGAAAGCTGCGGAACCAAAAATCGAAGACATCCCTGTCGTGAGGGAATATCCAGATGTCTTCCCAAAGGACTTGCAGGATTGCCACCCCAGAGGCAAGTGGAGTTCCGTATCGACTTAGTTCCAGGCGTCGCGCCTGTAGCTAGGGCACCTTATAGACTTGCACCGTCAGAGATGCAGGAATTGTCGACACAACTCCAAGAGTTGCTAGACAAAGGATTCATCAGACCGAGCTTCTCACCTTGGGGAGCTCCGGTCCTGTTTGTCAAGAAGAAGGACGGTAGTTTTCGTATGTGCATTGACTACCGGGAGTTGAACAAGTTGAAGGTCAAGAATAGATATCCTCTACCAAGGATTGATGATTTATTCGACCAACTGCAAGGTTCAAGCTTTTACTCGAAGATCGATCTGCGATCAGGTTACCATCAGTTAAGGATACAAGAGGAAAGTATCCCGAAGACAGCCTCTAGGACTCGTTATGGACACTACGAGTTCCTAGTTATGCCGTTTGGGTTGACAAACGCGCCTGCAGTTTTCATGGATTTAATGAACAGAGTTTGCAAGCCATACTTGGATAAATTCGTGATTGTGTTTATCGACGAAATTTTGATTTATTCAAAGACAAAGGCTGAGCACGAACAACATCTGAGAGCTATTCTAGAGTTGCTGAAAAAGGAACAGTTGTATGCCAAATTCTCTAAGTGCGAGTTTTGGCTACGGGAGGTCCAATTTCCTGGACACGTGGTTAATGGAGATGGGATTCATGTGGACCCCACCAAGATCGAAGCAATCAAGAATTGGGAGACCCCAAAGACGCCAACCGATATTCGACAATTCTTGGGTTTGGCTGGCTACTATCGAAGGTTCATTGAGGATTTTTCAAAAATCGCTCAACCACAGACACTCCTCACCCAAAAGGATAAGAAGTTTGATTGGGGAATCAAACAGGAGGAAGCGTTTCAGTTGTTAAAAGACAAGCTCTGCAATGCGCCAATCTTAGCACTACCGGAAGGTACAGACGATTTTGCGGTATATTGTGACGCTTCGCGTCAAGGTTTGGGTTGCGTGTTGATGCAACGCCAGAAAGTTATAGCTTACGCGTCCCGCCAATTGAAAGTTCATGAACAGAATTATACCACACATGATTTGGAACTCGGTGCAGTGATATTTGCATTAAAGATCTGGAGACATTACTTATATGGCACAAAGTGTACAATTTTTACGGATCATAAAAGTCTGCAGCACATATTCGACTAGAAAGAGCTGAATATGAGACAAAGACGATGGATCGAATTGTTGAACGATTACAACTGCGAGATAAAGTACCATCCAGGGAAGGCGAATGTGGTCACCGATGCCCTAAGTAGAAAAGAGAGAATCAAGCCCACAAGGGTTAGGGCTTTGGAGATGATTATCCAGACAGATCTTTCCTTGCGCATTCGTGCCTCGCAGAAAGAAGCACTTAAGGAAAGAAACATTGAAGCAGAACATCTCCGTGGGATGGAGAAGCAATTAGTGCCAAACGAAGAAGGAACATTATGTTTTATGAAAAGAATTTGGGTTCCTCTGTTTGGTGGTTTGAGAAAAGTTATTTTTGATGAGGCACACAAATCACGGTACTCTATCCATCCAGGAGCGGATAAGATGTACCAAGATCTTAAAGATTATTATTGGTGGCCTAGGATGAAAGGCGACGTTGCTGTTTATGTGAGCAAATGTTTAACGTGTGCTAAGGTGAAAGCTGAATACCATAAGCCTTCAGGACTTCTGCAACAACCTGAGATTCCCAAGTGGAAATGGGAACAAATATCAATGGATTTTATAACGAAGTTGCCAAGAACGCCAAGAGGTCATGACACTATTTGGGCAATAGTGGACCGATTAATAAAATCTGCACACTTCTTGTCACATCCTGACCACGAAGAACATATAAATCGTGGGGGAAACATCGGGGAGTGTTGTAACAGAATTTATTGTTTCTAATCCATGGCAAATGAAGTTTCGTTTTATTAAACAAATATGAAAGTATACATTGTTTAAACAAGAACCAAAGAGTACATAACATAAATTAACTAGTTCTTGTCTCGTTTTAAGTCACTAAGGCACAGGTCCGCCTAAGTATGTCTTGATAAGTCCTATGCATCATCTCCTGAAAACACATGTGAAAATAGGTACGTCAGCATAAAAATGCCTGTGAGATAGTTTTGTGAAAACGGAATTCATGACTTATGTTTTGAGAAAATGTTTAGTTATGAACCTTGTATTTTGATTTGTCTTGTAAATCATTTGAAAACGGTAGGATCAGATGATATGTAAAAATAAGAGAACACTGTGTGGTTAAATGGATAACCATGTAAAATGAGTTTGTATAAGATAAGTCGTTTGTAAATCAATGTCTCGTGAAAAGTGTGTTATTTGTATAAAATGTTATATGTCTCAAATTGAAATGATTCAAGTAACGCTACGATATGTAATACCATACAAACATTTATATATAGGAAGTACCAGCGGTGTATCCACCATGCTTGTATCATATTACACATGCCTCATTACTTAGATCACTTGCTCAAACCAAACCATCAAGATGAAGTGTTTAACAATTGTAGAAATGTTCATGTATAGTCGAATGTCTATTGTCAAATGTAAATCATGTCAACGGACACAACTGGTTCACACGGTTCAACGGTTACGAACGGTTCATATAATCAAAGGGTTTAGACGGTTCACATAGTCAAATGGTTACAACGGTTCAAAATGTAGTATAATGTGTTCATATGCTGGATGAGCATATGCAACAGAAATGCAATGTAGAATAATGTACTACGTATGCACACAATGGGCGTACGTAGCATGAAATGTATTGTAAGGTGATGTACTAAGTATGCACACAATGGGCATAAATAGCATGAAATGTAATGTGAAACAATGTACTAAGTACGCACACAATGGGCATACATAGCATAAAACGTAATGTAAAGCAATGTACTAAGTACGCACACAATAGGCATACATAGCATGAAATGTAATGTAAAACCATGTACTAAGTACGCACACAATGGGCATACATAGCATGAGATGTAATGAAATCATGTACTATAATGTATTAACGAATATAGCAGGTATATGATGTGAAAACATGGAAAGCATGAAAGTAACAAGTAGGCACATGTGTTCCACCCCAAAACAGTCTGGAAAACAGTAAAAGAGGGGTTCAATGTACTCACCTGAGATTGCTTTGAAGTTCTTGTGTAATAATCACACAATGCTAGAGATCACGGAATATCAAACGGCACCTAATACGTAGCTATGTTAATATACCGGACCTAAATCGGAAGATCGGATAGTACAAGGGTTCGTAAACCAAACGAGCATGGAGACTCGTGAAATATGGTTTAACAAAGCCTACATACTAAAATGAAACGTAACCTAAGTGCTTGCGACCCATTACGACCCGTTTAGGTAGCTTATGCTACCTTAACGCGTCGTTCGCGTATAACGCGTTTGGAACGCCTAACATCGTGACCACAAGGTATAACCTCGGAAGGTTACAGCTAAGGCCACCAAATGTGTTTGGTCGGATCCTAATGATCGACCAAATGGGCCGGGTTCGAAAGTATAAGCGATGGTTTAGATCGCTTACCTTACGACCCTATATAAGCACTAAACTAAAAGTGACGAGCTAAGCATGTTAGAACATGCTAAACAAAGCTTAGAAAACAGGTTTGGCATCAAAACAAACGGCTTTGATGCTCACGAGTAGTTTGGTTAAAAAATACGCCAGAATGCGCATTTTGGCCGAAACTACGACTCGTCACTGAGCCTAGATAACGTGGTAATCAGTAGGTATAGTCACTACGGACTATAACCATCGTGATCACTCTCACATTATGAAGTTCTATTGAACTTCGTGTTGACCATAGGCTGGTCAACGCAGAAAGTCAAACAAAACGTTGACTTTCGGACTCGAAAAGCGAATAAAAGGACGAAAGAACACTTACGAAGGGTCCCCGAAAGCTAATCTCGATCCAGGAGCTCAGTATGAAGCAAAGGCCTCAACTTAGAGCTTTAGATCATATTTTGTGGGTTTTTAGCAAAAAGGGGGGGGTATTTATAGGAAAAGCAAGACCATTAGGATCGTTTGTTGAATATCGTGTCACGATCCAAGCCGTACACTTGTCGCAAAGTTCTGGTGGCTCATAATGACCCTTAGCTCCTGAGATTGTGAAAGGGCATTGCCCTTTGGAGTGTTTGAAAGGCCAAGTTCAGCCTAGAAAACAAGTTTCTGCATCTGCAGGGGCCATGCGGCCCGCGTCAGGATATGCACAAAACTCAGGCATTTCCGACACTTCTAAGGCCCGTAAAGCCAACTTTAAGGCCCTAAAATGATGCCTAAACATTGTGGACATGAAACATGCTCAAAAATATGTCGGATGTCAGTTCGTTTGGTCGTACGAACGCGATGTTCTCTTAATTACGACGGAATGCGCTTAAGCGCGAAAGACGATCCAAATGACACGACGAATGGATTTTTCTCATGCCAAACACCAGGGCATAATATTAGGATGCTTACATAAATTTTTTGGATGTCCGGATGTATTCAGAACGTAAGTTATGTGCGAAAGTGCAAACTTATGCCCTTTTTGACCCTTTTAGTCCCTGAATGATCCAAAAGTTTATTTTAGCACACCGCACACCTCAAAACTTATTTCTAAGTTATGTAATGGTTATTTAAGGTATGTTAAGTATATGTTGATGTTCCGTAGTATTTGTCGCATTAAACTGAGTACGTTTACGCACCAGTTTGCGTATAATTCTCCAGAAAGCGATGTGGAGTTTGAAATTGAACAAGAATTGATATGTGCAAAAGATACACATATTTATACAAGATCCCAAGTATGAAATACAATATTTCATTGGCTTGGTATTTGTTTGATGGTCGCGGTGACACAGGTTTCACAGTCTCCCCTACTTTAAGAAATTTCGTCCCGAAATTTATTCGTAGGAGTCTATTTGTGACTCTGCCAAATAACCATCAGCGATATGCACGACAATATCCTGTCATTTCCTTAACGGTCATTCCTCAGAAACGAAAATGAACAGACGGAGTCATTTTCCTCAACGAGTATTCTTCAGAAATGGAAATGATGGAATAAGCAAATGGATGTTCATTTCTTCAACGGACAAATCTTCAGAAACGAAAAATGAACAGACGGAGTCATTTTCAATGGTTGCTTCATCAGAAATGGAAATGAAGGATTACACAACGGATATTGATTTCCTCAACGGATAAATCTTCAGAAACGAAAATGAACTAACGGAGTCATTTTCAATGGTTGCTTCATCAGAAATGGAAATGAAGGATTACACAACGGATATTGATTTCCTCAACGGATAAATCTTCAGAAACGAAAATGAACTAACGGAGTCATTTTCAATGGTTGCTTCATCAGAAATGGAAATGAAAGATTACACAACAGATATTGATTTCCTCAACGGATAAATCTTCAGAAACGAAAATGAACTAACGGAGTCATTTTCAATGGTTGCTTCATCAGAAATGGAAATGAAGGATTACACAACGGATATTGATTTACTCAACGGATAAATCTTCAGAAACGAAAATGAACTAACGGAGTCATTTTCAATGGTTGCTTCATCAGAAATGGAAATGAAGGATTACACAACGGATATTGATTTCCTCAACGGATAAATCTTCAGAAACGAAAATGAACTAACGGAGTCATTTTCAACGGTTGCTTCATCAGAGTTGGAAATGAAGGATTACGCAACGGATATTCATTTCCCCAACGGATAATTCTTCAGAAACAAAAATGAACTAACGGAGTCATTTTCAACGGTTGCTTCATCAGAGTTGGAAAATGAACAGGGTTAACTCTAGACACATGAGAGAACTTGCTGTGATTTCTGTGCACTAAATTCCATAATTATGTATGCATCCATAATTACGTAATCCCTTGCACAGTCCGCACAGTTTGTTTTGTAATGTTTTGGGGAAGGATATCAAACTTGTGATGAGGGTGACTAGACTTCCATCGGTTCCTTTTAATTAGATCGACAGGGGATCTTCTTAGTTAGGCCACCAAGGAGTCCTTTCAGCTATATCATCACATGATATCCCTAGCCAGATTTTTGGATCAATCTGTTTAACTAGACCACTCAAGGGGTCTAATTATGAAGTAGTACTTTATAATCCAAGGGACTTAACTATAACGTAGAAGTCCATTGAGGATTTTTATGTAGTACCCTTGGGTATCCTATTATGAATCCTTTATACGAATGATATGGAAGATTCTACAAGGATTTGGGTAATATAATTTGGATCACACAACAACACATAAGGGAACACATAAGCACAAAGTCACATAATTGTTTAACTTGATTATAATTTGTTATTAACTTGTTATCGATTGAATACGGATATGGAAACTTGTCGACGAGCCTCAATGTCCACTGGGATCTATCTGAGAAGATAGGAAGATCTCCCAAAATTTGATTTTTGATTACAAGGAATCACCACATTCGAATTAAGGTATACAACAATTAAGGACTTACGGGAAATCCTTAGGTACCCTATTAAGGATTTATAGTGGTACTTTGGGTATTCGTCACGTGTTGTAACTTGCGCCTTGTACTTCGTTTTTCTTAGAAGAAACGAGTACTTAGGAATTTCGTGGAAGACGCAAGAGATCATATAATGGGAGAATTTTGGGGGTAATTTGTTCTTCAAGGAATACGGTTCTTTGATTGTCGGTATTGTAAGGGATATGTCGTTTATACATGCAACCACAGAAATACATTGCAATGTAAATAAAAGATTTATTTATAAACAACGATAACAACTGTTTCTTGGATCTTAACAACAAAAGAAAATAATACATATGACGTAATTATTTCTAAACGATGTTGTCTTCTAGTCAGTCAGATGCTCATCCCTGTGCTGGATTTGCATTAGCAAGCTTTGGGCAATTTCTTCGGAAATGACCCATCTCGCCACAGTTGAAACAAGAGCCTGGTAGAAAACGACCTTGAGCAGGATTGTTGCCAGCTTGGTTTGGAGCAGCTGCAGCTGGGCAGACTCTTGCTGTGTGGCCTATAAGTCCACAAGTTTGGCATTTGCGGCACTGTACATTGGCGTGATGATGGAAGCTACATTGGTTGCACAAGGGTGCTGTTCCATTGTATGGTTTTCTAGCAAGGGGTTGAGCTGGTTGGTTGGGGACGGCTGGACCATTGTGAGCGACCACGGCGAAGTTCTGAGAAGCCTTTCGCTTCTTTGACTTCTTAGGGGATTCAGTCTGTTCATCCATGGTCTTTGATTCCTCGATTGGGTTCGATTCCCCGATCGGTTTCTTGTCACCTTTTCGGAAAAGTTTACCTTTCCTGATCTTTGATTCAGTCAAGGTTGCAGATAGCTCAATGGCCTGTCTAACTGTAGTAGGGTTGCTACCAGTCACAACGTCTTGTATTGAGTCAGGGAGGCCATAAATGTACTTTTCGATTGCCTTATCCAAAGGTGTAACCATATCCGGGCATAACAAACTTAACTCCTCATAACGATCCGTGTAGGCTCGATGCTCACCGCTAACTTGCTTAAGATCGTCGAACTCCGTTTCCAAGGCCCTGATCTCATGACGAGGACAAAATTCCTTCATCATCAGAGCTCGAAGCTCTTGCCATGTTTGAGCCAGTGCCACATCGGCACCCCTATCTCTCATCACACCATTCCACCATGTCAAAGCTCGTTTCTCAAAGACGCTAGATGCGAATTCTACCTTTCGCTCGTTTGGACATTGAACATGTCTGAAGGTGCTCTCTAAACTCTCGAACCATTGCAGAAGTGCAGTCGCTCCTTGGGACCCAGAAAACTTTGATGGCTTAGCTGAGTTGAACGTCTTGAAGTTGCAGGGGGCATGATTGTTGTTGTTGGCTTGGTTCCATTGAGCAAAGAGGTTTGGGAATTGAGCAGCCATTTGTTGCGCAATGATCTCTGCCAGTTCGGCAGTTGCTATCTGGTTTTCGCGTCGAGGAGGCATTCTAAAAGAGAAACAAGAAAGAAAACAAATGAAATGGCATTGGGTAAGAATAGGATGTTACAATTACCGGCCATAATCATGGTTGATGGTCATTTGTTTGAACCACGAAGCAAACAAACAACACCAAGGCTGAGTCAAAGCAAATAGATCCTCATAGTGTATCACGAAGACATGCTCGCCTATAAGTGGACACTCACCCCAAGAGTTCCCAGGTAAGAGTGACTGGTCCGATTATGTGGATTTGTACGAACACTCTAGCCTTAGACAGAAAACCCAGGGTACAGGCATTCGCTCTTCCAGTTTGCACGAGGTCACACTATTTCGGGCCCAAAACTTTGACGAGAGTTTTGAAAATTCAAAGGGGGTTCAAAACCTTATAACAGAGGGTTCAAAACCTAGTAATCAATCACCCTAGAACAGATGATTAGTTTTCAAAGCGGTTTTGAAATTTATGTTCTTGTTGTGGTCGTCGCCTAAGGATAGGTGACGGTATTGTTTTATGACTAAACGCAAGTAAACTCGCGTTAGGGTCCTAGGAAGGTTATAGACTAGGTCAAAGCATTACTAATAACCTAATTCCCTATAACCATTGGCTCTGATACCAACTTTTCTGTCACACCCCGACCACGAAGAACATATAAATCGTGGAGGAAACAACGGGGAGTGTTGTAACAGAATTTATTGTTTCAAATCCATGGAAAATGAAGTTTCGTTTTATTAAACAAATATGAAAGTATACATTGTTTAAACAAGAACCAAAGAGTACATAACATAAATTAACTAGTTCTTGTCTCGTTTTAAGTCACTAAGGCACATGTCCGCCTAAGTATGTCTTGATAAGTCCTATGCATCATCTCCTGAAAACACATGTGAAAATAGGTACGTCAGCATAAAAATGCCTGTGAGATACATTGGTTTTGTGAAAACGGAATTCATGACTTATGTTTTGAGAAAATGTTTAGTCATGAACCTTGTATTTTGATTTGTCTTGTAAATCATTTGAAAAACGGTAGGATCAGATGATATGTAAAAATAAGAGAACACTGTGTGGTTAAATGGATAACCATGTAAAATGAGTTTGTATAAGATAAGTCGTTTGTAAATCAATGTCTCATGAAAAGTGTGTTATTTGTATAAAATATTATATGTCTCAAATTGAAATGATTCAAGTAACGCTACGATATGTAATACCATACAAACATTTATATATAGGAAGTACCAGCGGCGTATCCACCATGCTTGTATCATATTACACATGCCTCGTTACTTAGATCACTTGCTCAAACCAAACCATCAAGATGAAGTGTTTAACAATTGTAGAAATGTTCATGTATAGTCGAATGTCTATTGTCAAATGTATATCATGTCAACGGATACAACTGGTTCACACAGTTCAATGGTTACGAACGGTTCATATAATCAAAGGGTTTAGACGGTTCACATAGTCAAATGGTTACAACGGTTCAAAATGTAGTATAATGTGTTCATATGCTGGATGAGCATATGCAACAGAAATGCAATGTAGAATAATGTACTACGTATGCACACAATGGGCGTACGTAGCATGAAATGTATTGTAAAGTGATGTACTAAGTATGCACACGATGGGCATAAATAGCATGAAATGTAATGTGAAACAATGTACTAAGTACGCACACAATGGGCATACATAGCATAAAACGTAATGTAAAGCAATGTACTAAGTGCGCACACAATGGGCATACATAGCATGAAATGTAATGTAAAACCATGTACTAAGTACGCACACTGTCACACCCCCAAAATCCCACACGCGGAGTACCACCGCTTGGGAGCGTGACTGACCAGGATCAAGCCACCAATCATATCAAACATAGCATTTAACAATAATTAAAGATACGATTGATGTTTCATAACCAAACACTGTTTAAGTAGCGGAAGCATTAAATGTAAAACCCAAATCATAAGTATCAATGTGTGAATGTAAAAGTGTTAAACAAGCATTCACGAGTTCTTGTCCACAACGACCCGCCTCTCCTCTAGTGCAAGCTCCAAGTATACCTAAGGCCCTGCAAGGCATGCAGCAAATAATCAACAAACTAGTTGAGCGAGTTCACAGGAAATAAGTTTGTAAAAATCATGTGTAAGTTCATCTAATAAGGCTTCCCAAGCAAGTGTATTCTATTGGTGAGGAATTCTCACGTTTATCCTTTTTAACGGGCTTCTCATTATGGTACTTACTAGACTAACTTCCGACCATGTGTTCTTCTTTACCGAGAACAGGAAAACGTACAGGGTCACGTAGGCTTTACGTGACGTGCCCTTCCCCGAGGACATGGTACGCGTGGGGGCTACGCAGGCTTTACGTAGCGTGGCCTTCCGACCCGGAAGCCAGTAGAAAGGTATTGGGTTACGTAGGCTTTACGTAACGTGTCCTCCCGACCCGGGAGACATATGGCAAATATACTGGGTTACGTAGGCTTTACGTAACGTGTCCTGACTAACCTGAGGACGATGGTCTATAGTCTGGTGTATGCGTAAGTACGAGTAATCATTCCATTTCATCATATCCAACCCAATTCCCAACCCGGGAATCCCATGCCTTGGCTGTGTGAACTCACCTTGGTTTGCTCGGCAGATACACAAATAAAGACTCTTGAACTAAGGGTGGTCAACCACGTCCTAACAGGGTTACCACACAAGTCAGGTTTGGTTCAAATAGTACACGTATACATCATGGCAATCACGTAAGCACGTAACACATTAGGTACACCACTTGTGCTATTCGGATGGTTGGGCCAAAGAGCTTGTGTGAGCCCAACCATCTTGTGCGAGGTGAGTCTAGGCCCAAACCATACCCGGCCCCTCAAAGACATATACAATCAGTTTAAACATTTACGGCCCACAGTTAAACACATAACAGCCCAAAACACTAACCAATTAACAATCATTGTGCGATTCAGCTAGCTTGTGCGACTTATGTGGGTTGTGCGATCGGGCTGCCCAGCCCAAAGGACTATCCGGCCCAAACAGAAATACAGTCCAAAAGCTTGATCGGCCCAAGACCTTGTGCGATCAGTGTGTGCTTGTGCGAGTGGGTATTTGGGCTGTCCGGCCCAACAGTCAAGTATCTTAATAAATCGTGTGAATATGTGTGGCCCAAAAGAGCCTGTGCGATCCAATGAAGGCTTGTACGATCCAGCTGCCATTGTGTGATCCGAGGGATCTTGTGCGACAGGCAGCTTTGTGCGAGTGGACCACCTTGTGTGATTGGACTTCTTGTACACCAAGAAGTCTTGTGCGATCATTTAACAAAATCCCATGAATTATGCTATCAGTTACAACAATTAATAGTTTCCATATGATAAATCAATCAACAACCAAATCAGTTACAACACATGCTAAATCTCGATCAAACAAGGCAATCATTCCTAAATCCATATGAACCCTAACAAGACATGAACAATAATCCAATGATTCACATAATCAAAACACGGCCAACAACCTATCAATTCCTATTGTTCGATCCGATCATGCACATACAGCCGATTACTTCAAACAACACGTGATTAACAATCTAAATCAATCTATAATATGGTACATACGAGCCGGTTTCATGACAAGTAAACATGTATCAATCGATCCACATAATCAATCATGTTTAACAAGAATCCTATCCCATCATCATCATGACTATTGTAACACACATCAAAACATCTACAACAATTAACCAAACACTAACCGTGAGATAGAATCAAGTCGAGAGAGAGTGATCTTCGGTTGCTTGCCGTCGGGTTCGAAGAAGAGAGAAAGATAGCTAGGGTTTCGAGAACTTGTGTGTGTGTGATATGTTTGTAACCACAATGAGAAACAAAACCCCCTTACCCTTTGTTTGTTCACGTGAAAGGGGAGTGGGCCGAGCCCAACTCGGTTGTCTATGAGTTCCGAAAACAAGCTAAACGGCCCAAGGGTTTGTGCGAATGATGTGTGTTGTGCGATTCTTGTGCGGTTCAATATATGCATACATACAATATAAGCACAACACATGTTTCACAAAGCTCACATAACACATAATAACAAATCATTTATTAAATCCAACCATATAATCTAGTTCACATATGCACATAGTGTTACACAAAGCGAGTCTAAAGTTCGAGTTGTCACATTATCCCCAACTAATTGGAAATTTCGTCCCGAAATTTGGTATGCACTCACTGAGGAAGCTAGGTAAACTGTACTGTTCACTGATTTTCCTGGGGTGTCACATCCTCCCCTCGTTGATCTGGAATTTCGTCCCGAAATTCCGAAGTAGTAGCTTCAGCCTCAGTAGTGGTTGCCTGGTTCCCGAATAAATGGGGGTACTTTTCTGTCATCCTGTCTTCGCATTCCCAGGTGTACCCTGGGCCACGTTTGGAGTTCCAACGAACTCGTACAAGAGGGATTCTCTTGTGTTTGAGGACCTTCACATCCCGGTCCGTGATTTCAACTGGTTCCTCGACGAACTGCAACCGTTCGTCGATAGTGAGTTCCTTGAAAGGAATGATGAGGTTTTCATCTGATAGGCATTTCTTTAAGTTCGATACATGAAAGACATTGTGAACTGCCCCGAGTTCAGCTGGTAGGTTCAACTTGTAGGCTACTTTGCCAATCTTTTCGATAATTTCGAATGGTCCGACGTACCGCGGATTCAGTTTGCCCCGTTTGCGAAAACGTACCACACCCTTCCAGGGTGAAACTTTCAATAAGACCCGGTCCCCGACCTCAAATTCCAAGGGCTTTCTACGCTTGTCCGCGTAGGCTTTCTGACGATCGCGTGCTGCCGCCATGCGTTGTCGTATCTGTGCAATCTTTTCTGTGGCGTCCACTACAATCTCTGGACCCGTAATTTGACTATCCCCCACCTCTGCCCAACAGAGAGGTGACCGGCATTTACGCCCGTACAATGCCTCGAATGGAGCGGCTTGGATGCTGGTATGGTAACTGTTATTGTATGAGAACTCCACTAAAGGGAGGTGCTTTTCCCAGCCGTTGCCGAAATCGATAACGCATGCCCGAAGCATGTCTTCAAGTGTTTGAATCGTACGCTCAGACTGCCCATCCGTCTGAGGATGATAAGCTGTGCTCATGTCTAATCGTGAGCCGAAAGATTTGTGCATTGCTTGCCAAAGCTCTGATGTGAATCGTGCATCGCGATCCGAAATGATAGATGTGGGCACCCCGTGCCTCGAGACAACTTCTTTAAGATAGACGTCTGCGAGAGTGGAGAACTTGTCCGTTTCCTTAATCGGTAGGAAGTGTGCAGACTTGGTGAGTCGATCAACTATGACCCATATTGTATCGTTTCCACGCTGGGATCTAGGTAGGCCTGTAACGAAATCCATGGAAATTTCCTCCCATTTCCATTGCGGTATCTTAGGTTGCTGAAGTAGGCCAGCTGGTTTCTGATATTCGACCTTGACTCTCGCACAGGTCAAGCACTTTCCAACGTACGTAGCGATGTGGGCCTTCATACTAGGCCACCAATAAGTAGTGCTGACGTCGTGGTACATTTTATCCGACCCTGGATGTACCGAGTAGCGAGACTTGTGAGCTTCATCCATTACAAGTTCGCGTAAACCGCCATAAAGAGGGACCCAAATCCGGCCCGTTACATAGTAGGCACCGTCAGCCTTCTGTTCCATCTGTTGTCGTGAGCCGCGTAAGGCTTCAGCCTTGACGTTTTCGGGCTTCAGTGCTTCTGTCTGAGCAGCTCGTATCTGAGCAGGAAGGCTAGACTGAATCGTAAGCTGTAGCGCTCGCACGCGCCGTGGTAGAGTGTCTTTTCGACTGAGGGCATCAGCCACAACATTGGCTTTGCCTGGATGATACTTGATGGCGCATTCGTAGTCGTTAAGTAACTCGACCCATCGTCGTTGACGCATATTCAAATCCTTCTGCTTAAGAATATGCTCGAGACTCCTGTGATCGGTGTAAATCGTGCACCTGGTACCGTACAGGTAGTGTCGCCATATCTTAAGCGCGAAAACAACAGCTCCCAGCTCTAAATCGTGCGTCGTGTAGTTCCGTTCGTGAATCTTTAGTTGACGAGAGGCGTAAGCAATAACCTTGTCGCGCTGCATTAACACACATCCAAGTCCCCGAATGGATGCATCACAATAAACCACGAAGTCATCTGTGCCTTCTGGCAATGAGAGGATAGGTGCGCTGCAAAGTCTATCCTTTAAGTGCTGAAAAGCAGTCTCCTGGGGCTCTCCCCAGCGATAGGTAACACCCTTCTGTGTCAGTAACGTAAGCGGCTGAGCAATCTTCGAAAAGTCTCTAATAAACCGTCTGTAATAACCTGCCAGACCCAAGAATTGGCGTATCTCTGTCGGTGTACGCGGTGCAGGCCAGTTCCTGATCGAATCTACCTTGGATGGATCGACGTGGATCCCATCCTTGTTCACTACATGGCCTAAGAAGTGGACTTCACGAAGCCAGAAGTCGCATTTAGACAGCTTGGCGTACAATTGTTCCTTTCGAAGGAGTTCCAAAATGAGACGAAGATGCTGCTCGTGTTCCTCCTGACTCTTGGAGTAAATCAGAATGTCGTCGATGAATACTATGACGAACTTGTCAAGATAGGGTTTGCACACCCTGTTCATAAGATCCATAAATACCGCAGGCGCATTCGTTAACCCGAATGGCATGACAAGAAACTCGTAGTGACCGTAACGAGTTCTGAAGGCTGTCTTGGAGACGTCCTCATCCCGGACTCTCAGCTGGTGGTAACCAGACCTCAAGTCTATCTTCGAATAGTAGCACGACCCTTGCAACTGGTCGAATAAGTCATCTATGCGTGGAAGAGGATAACGGTTTTTCACCGTCACCTTGTTGAGTTCACGGTAGTCGATGCACATCCTGAACGTACCGTCTTTCTTCTTCACGAAAAGCACTGGAGCTCCCCAAGGCGAAGAGCTTGGACGAATAAAGCCCTTTTCCAAGAGCTCTTGCAGTTGCTTTGACAATTCCTCCAATTCTGATGGAGCTAGACGATATGGTGCGCGAGCTATGGGTGCTGCTCCTGGAGCGAGCTCGATTTGAAATTCGACCTGACGATGAGGCGGTAAGCCAGGTAAGTCTTCAGGAAACACCTGAGGGTAATCACGTACAATTGGAATATCCTCCAATTTCTTTTCCTTCGTCGATGCATCTGTAACGAGTGCCAGAATGGCAGTGTGACCCTTACGTAAGCATTTCTGAGCCTTCAAGAAAGAGATGATGCCAACCACAGCACCACTCTTGTCACCTTGCACTTCGAGAGGTTCCTGACCCGAACGAGGAATACGAATAATCTTCTCGCTGCATAAAATTTCTGCCTGGTGTTGGGACAACCAATCCATCCCAATCACGACGTCGAAGCTACCCAAAACTATGGGAATGAGGTCGATCGTGAAAGCTTGACCAGCTAGGATAAGATTACAACCCTGAACTACGTGCGTGGCTTCTAGACTTTTACCGTTAGCTAACTCTACTACGTGTTTGGTGGGTAAAAGTGTTGGTGCACGTTTTAGCAGTTGACACATTTTCACAGACATAAAGCTTGTATCCGCACCCGAATCAAACAAAACAGTAACGTAAATATTGTCGAGGAGAAACTTACCCATAACAACGTTGGGATCGTTCACTGCGTCGCCCCGACCTAGTACGAATGCACGACCACGAGCTTCATTGCCGTTGTTGTTGTTTCCCCCATTGTTGTTATTCCCGTTGCCCTGGTTGTTGTTGTTGCGATTCTGGTTCAGCTGAGGGCAATCTCGTTTGAAATGACCTTCAGCCCCACACTGGAAACATCCCCGGTTTCCACGCTGTGGCTGCTGCTGCTGCTGGTTCTGTGGAGCTGGTTGCTGAGGCTGCTGATTCTGATTCGCAGGACGAGGGCTCCTGCAGTCTTTAGCCTCGTGGCCCATCTTAAGACACCTTTGACAGCGACCCTTGTTACCCGGGCCGTGGTGATGCCTGTTGCAGTTGTGGCACCTAGGTTGACTACCCTGATATCTCCTCTGTCTGTGACTACCAGAGGATTGCTGACTGGGACTCTGATAGTGGTCAATCTTCTGTTGCTGAGCTTGTGGCTGAACGGATGCTGAACTTTTGCTAGAATCTCCATCCCATTTTCTTTTACTGTCACCAGATGTAGCAGGAGTAGCTGAGGTGGTGACGTTAGCAGTAGCATTAACACGCTTGGGCAGTTTATTCTGATCCACTGCCTGATCGGTGATACGGTGAGCTAGGCGCTGAATTTCCTGGATGTTTTCGAGGTTAGCCGACGTCACGTGGCTCTGAATTTCTGGCGCCAATCCCTTGAGATACAACTCAATGCGCTTGTATGGAGGGTCCACCATAGTTGGACACAGAACGGCCAGCTCATTCGACCGTTTGGTATATGCTTCGATCTCTGACCCAACCATCTTCAGATTGTACAGTTCGTCTTCCAGCTTGTGAATATCCTCACGTGTGCAATACTCACGCTTGATGAGTTCCTTGAAATTGTTCCATGGGGTGGCGTTAGCAGCTGCCAACCCTAAAATCTGAACTTGGGCGTTCCACCAAGTCAGTGCTATCCCTTCCAAAGTACCGGTGGCAAACTTGACCTTGCGAGCCTCAGGGCACTCGCACATTTCGAATACCGATTCTAACTTTTCAAACCAATGGAGGAGTCCCACTGCCCCCTCTGTGCCGCTGAAAGAGTTTGGACGACAGTCCATGAAGTTCTTGAACGTGCAGACAGGCTGCTGCGCGTGTTGACCTATTGTGTATGAATAGGACGAAGTTAAATACGAGAGTTAATGTAGGATCTGAAGATCCTAGTGTGTGCCTATACTGCAGGATATACTACCTGCTTGAGCTACTGCAACTGCCGCAGCAACTTGAGCTTGAACAAGAGCCTCTAACTGGGCTTGTGTCATGTTGATTCTTCCAGACATGATCTTCATAGTAACAAGTAGCATACGTAAGAATGGTTCGCGAGTAGGGCGATGACAGAAAAGTGTAAGCACGTAGAGTTTCTCATGCTATAGTATCATGTGTATCTAAACGTAATGCGAGCAAAGTTCTAAGCAGTTCTAGCAAACAGGCAATAATCATAACCTTATTACCTAGGATGTCGAGTCTTGCACGTGGAGCGAAGCGTCGTTGTGGATCGTTGAGAGCACTTTTCTGGTTATAGTCCGGTTTTAATAAAAACGTTTTCCCATATTAAAACCAAGTTCTCTATAACCAATGGCTCTGATACCAATCTGTCACACCCCCAAAATCCCACACGCGGAGTACCACCGCTTGGGAGCGTGACTGACCAGGATCAAGCCACCAATCATATCAAACATAGCATTTAACAATAATTAAAGATACGATTGATGTTTCATAACCAAACACTGTTTAAGTAGCGGAAGCATTAAATGTAAAACCCAAATCATAAGTATCAATGTGTGAATGTAAAAGTGTTAAACAAGCATTCACGAGTTCTTGTACACAACGACCCGCCTCTCCTCTGGTGCAAGCTCCAAGTATACCTAAGGCCCTGCAAGGCATGCAGCAAATAATCAACAAACTAGTTGAGCGAGTTCACAGGAAATAAGTTTGTAAAAATCATGTGTAAGTTCATCTAATAAGGCTTCCCAAGCAAGTGTATTCTATTGGTGAGGAATTCTCACGTTTATCCTTTTTAACGGGCTTCTCATTATGGTACTTACTAGACTAACTTCCGACCATGTGTTCTTCTTTACCGAGAACAGGAAAACGTACAGGGTCACGTAGGCTTTACGTGACGTGCCCTTCCCCGAGGACATGGTACGCGTGGGGGCTACGCAGGCTTTACGTAGCGTGGCCTTCCGACCCGGAAGCCAGTAGAAAGGTATTGGGTTACGTAGGCTTTACGTAACGTGTCCTCCCGACCCGGGAGACATATGGCAAATATACTGGGTTACGTAGGCTTTACGTAACGTGTCCTGACTAACCTGAGGACGATGGTCTATAGTCTGGTGTATGCGTAAGTACGAGTAATCATTCCATTTCATCATATCCAACCCAATTCCCAACCCGGGAATCCCATGCCTTGGCTGTGTGAACTCACCTTGGTTTGCTCGGCAGATACACAAATAAAGACTCTTGAACTAAGGGTGGTCAACCACGTCCTAACAGGGTTACCACACAAGTCAGGTTTGGTTCAAATAGTACACGTATACATCATGGCAATCACGTAAGCACGTAACACATTAGGTACACCACTTGTGCTATTCGGATGGTTGGGCCAAAGAGCTTGTGTGAGCCCAACCATCTTGTGCGAGGTGAGTCTAGGCCCAAACCATACCCGGCCCCTCAAAGACATATACAATCAGTTTAAACATTTACGGCCCACAGTTAAACACATAACAGCCCAAAACACTAACCAATTAACAATCATTGTGCGATTCAGCTAGCTTGTGCGACTTATGTGGGTTGTGCGATCGGGCTGCCCAGCCCAAAGGACTATCCGGCCCAAACAGAAATACAGTCCAAAAGCTTGATCGGCCCAAGACCTTGTGCGATCAGTGTGTGCTTGTGCGAGTGGGTATTTGGGCTGTCCGGCCCAACAGTCAAGTATCTTAATAAATCGTGTGAATATGTGTGGCCCAAAAGAGCCTGTGCGATCCAATGAAGGCTTGTACGATCCAGCTGCCATTGTGTGATCCGAGGGATCTTGTGCGACAGGCAGCTTTGTGCGAGTGGACCACCTTGTGTGATTGGACTTCTTGTACACCAAGAAGTCTTGTGCGATCATTTAACAAAATCCCATGAATTATGCTATCAGTTACAACAATTAATAGTTTCCATATGATAAATCAATCAACAACCAAATCAGTTACAACACATGCTAAATCTCGATCAAACAAGGCAATCATTCCTAAATCCATATGAACCCTAACAAGACATGAACAATAATCCAATGATTCACATAATCAAAACACGGCCAACAACCTATCAATTCCTATTGTTCGATCCGATCATGCACATACAGCCGATTACTTCAAACAACACGTGATTAACAATCTAAATCAATCTATAATATGGTACATACGAGCCGGTTTCATGACAAGTAAACATGTATCAATCGATCCACATAATCAATCATGTTTAACAAGAATCCTATCCCATCATCATCATGACTATTGTAACACACATCAAAACATCTACAACAATTAACCAAACACTAACCGTGAGATAGAATCAAGTCGAGAGAGAGTGATCTTCGGTTGCTTGCCGTCGGGTTCGAAGAAGAGAGAAAGATAGCTAGGGTTTCGAGAACTTGTGTGTGTGTGATATGTTTGTAACCACAATGAGAAACAAAACCCCCTTACCCTTTGTTTGTTCACGTGAAAGGGGAGTGGGCCGAGCCCAACTCGGTTGTCTATGAGTTCCGAAAACAAGCTAAACGGCCCAAGGGTTTGTGCGAATGATGTGTGTTGTGCGATTCTTGTGCGGTTCAATATATGCATACATACAATATAAGCACAACACATGTTTCACAAAGCTCACATAACACATAATAACAAATCATTTATTAAATCCAACCATATAATCTAGTTCACATATGCACATAGTGTTACACAAAGCGAGTCTAAAGTTCGAGTTGTCACACACACAATGGGCATACATAGCCTGAGATGTAATGAAATCATGTACTATAATGTATTAACGAATATAGCAGGTATATGATGTGAAAACATGGAAAGCATGAAAGTAACAAGTAGGCACATGTGTTCCACCCCAAAACAGTCTGGAAAACAATAAAAGAGGGGTTCAATGTACTCACCTGAGATTGCTTTGAACTTCTTGTGTAATAATCACACAATGCTAGAGATCACGGAATATCAAACGGCACCTGATAGGTAGCTATGTTAATATACCGGACCTAAATCGGAAGATCGGATAGTACGCGGGTTCGTAAACCAAACGAGCATGGAGACTCGTGAAATATGGTTTAACAAAGCCTACATACTAAAATGAAACCTAACCTAAGTGCTTGCGACCCATTACGACCCGTTTAGGTAGCTTATGCTACCTTAACGCGTCGTTCGCGTATAACGCGTTTGGAACGCCTAACATCGTGACCACAAGGTATAACCTCGGAAGGTTACAGCTAAGGCCACCTAATGTTTTTTGGTCGGATCCTAATGATCGACCAAATGGGCCAGGTTCGAAAGTATAAGCGATGGTTTAGATCGCTTACCTTACGACCCTATATAAGCACTAAACTAAAAGTGATGAGCTAAGCATGTTAGAACATGCTAAACAAAGCTTAGAAAACAGGTTTGGCATCAAAACAAACGGCTTTGATGCTCACGAGTAGTTTGGTTACAAAATACGCCAGAATGCGCATTTTGGCCGAAACTACGACTCGTCACTGAGCCTAGATAACGTGGTAATCAGTAGGTATAGTCACTACGGACTATAACCATCGTGATCACGCTCACGTTATGAAGTTCTATTGAACTTCGTGTTGACCATAGGCTGGTCAACGTAGAAAGTCAAACAAAACGTTGACTTTCGGACTCGAAAAGCGAATAAAAGGACGAAAGAACACTTACGAAGGGTCCCCGAAAGCTAATCTCGATCCAGGAGCTCAGTATGAAGCAAAGGCCTCAACTTAGAGCTTTAGATCAGATTTTGTGGGTTTTTAGCAAAAAGGGGGGGGGGTATTTATAGGAAAAGCAAGACCATTAGGATCGTTTGTTGAATATCGTGTCACGATCCAAGCCGTACACTTGTCGCAAAGTTCTGGTGGCTCATAATGACCCTTAGCTCCTGAGATTGTGAAAGGGCATTGCCCTTTGGAGTGTTTGAAAGGCCAAGTTCAGCCTAGAAAACAAGTTTCTGCATCTGCAGGGGCCATGCGGCCCGCGTCAGGATATGCACAAAACTCAGGCGGGCCGCCTGGGCATGCCTGATTTGCACAATTTTTCAGAAATGGCAGTTTTGGTCCCTGTTGCATGTTTAAGCCATTTCCGACACTTCTAAGGCCCCTAAAGCCAACTTTACGGCCCTAAAATGATGCCTAAACATTGTGGACATGAAACATGCTCAAAAATATGTCGGATGTCAGTTCGTTTGGTCGTACGAACGCGATGTTCGCTTAATTACGACGGAATGCGCTTAAGCGCGAAAGACGATCCAAATGACACGACGAATGGATTTTTCTCATGCCAAACACCAGGGCATAATATTAGGATGCTTAAATAAATTTTTGGATGTCCGGATGTATTCAGAACGTAAGTTATGCGCGAAAGTGCAAACTTATGCACTTTTTGACACTTTTAGTCCCTGAATGATCCAAAAGTTTATTTTAGCACACCGAACACCTCAAAACTTATTTCTAAGTTATGTAAAGGTTATTTAAGGTATGTTAAGTATATGTTGATATTCCGGAGTATTTGTCGCATTAAACTGAGTACGTTTACGCACCAGTTTGCGTATAATTCTCCAGAAAGCGATGTAGAGTTTGAAATTGAACAAGAATTGATATGTGCAAAAGATACACATATTTATACAAGATCCCAAGTATGAAATACAATATTTCATCGGCTTGGTATTTGTTTGATGGTCGCGGTGACACAGGTGTCACACTTCTTACCTATCAGAGAGAAAGATAATACAAGCAAGTTGGCTGAAATTTACATGAGAGAAATCGTTGCACGTCATGGAGTGCCCCTCTCAATCATCTCTGATAGAGACGGAAGGTTTGTGTCAAGGATTTGGCAATCCTTCCAAGAAGCTTTTGGCTCACAATTGAATCTGAGCACTGCATTTCACCCACAGACCGATGGACAAAGCGAACAGACGACACAGACTTTGGAAGATATGCTGAGAGCATGCGTTATGGATTTTGGCGGTAGCTGGGATAAGCATTTACCATTGGTCGAGTTTTCATACAACAACAGCTACCACACCAGTATTGGTGCCGCGCCATTTGAAGCTCTATATGGCCGCAACCGCTTTGTTGGTCTGATGCAGGTGATAAACAATTGGTTGGTCCTGATGTAGTCCAGGAAACCACGGATAAGATTGCACAGATCCGAGATCGCATCAAGGCGGCCCGCGATCGTCAGAAATGTTATGCGGACCGAAGAAGGAAACCTCTAGAGTTTGAGGTAGGTGATATGGTTTTGTTGAAAGTATCACCCTTGAAGGCTGTGGCACGCTTCAGGAAGCGTGGAAAGTTGAATCCGCGGTATATTGGTCCATTCAGAATTCTGGAAAGAATTGGGTTAGTAGCGTACAAGCTGGACTTACCTGCCGAACTGAACGATGTTCACGATACATTTGATGTATCAAATCTGAAGAAAAGTCCAACGCAAGATACTGTTGTCATTCCCGCCGACGAGATCCATATTGACGACACGCTCCATTTTGTTGAAGAACCCGTTGAGGTTACAGATTTGAAGATTACCAAAACCCGCCGGAGCAGTGTCAAGTTCGTCAAGGTTCGATGGAATGCAAGACACGGTCCAGAATACACCTGGGAGCGTGAGGACCGAATGAAAGAAAAGTACCCCCACTTATTTCCCAAGACCCCTGCAACTAGAAGCAGAACTTAAAATTTCGGGACGAAATTTTTCTAACGGGGGGAGAATGTGACAACCCTCACCAAATCAGGTATCCGTACGACTTAATAAATATTTAATTACTGCTTAATTACTGTGCATGCATGAAATTGTGGATAAATGAGATGAAATGGGTTATAAATATTCAATTACTGCTTAATTACTGTGCTGCTTAATTACTGTGCTTGCTTGAAATTGTGGATAAATGAGATGAAAGGGTCCATCATATTCACATCACCACACAACAAAAATTCACCTCTCCCTCTCCTCTCATCATTCTCGGCCGAAACCCCCTAGCACCACCTCACCATTTTCAAGTTTTGATCAAGGCAATCTATTATCATACAAAGGTGAAGGATCACGTATAAGGAAGCTCGGTGCTTACGGATTGCCAAGGACCTCACCACAACGCTATTAACCACCCATTTTTCGTCTAGTTTCTTCCCTAGCCTTGAGCTAGTTGTAAGTGCTTCTAATCACCTTCTTGATCTTGTCTAAAGTGGTTAATAAGAGATTTGTCGGATAAAAATCATAAACACTAGAGATCAAAAACTAAAAGTCTTGTAAGATGATGAACAAAGTGGTTAAAGAGTGAATATTAGTGTAAAACTCTTGGATCTTGTTTTGTTATGATTCTTTTATGTTGTTTGATGCTAGTAGTAGTTCGGATCGTCATCTAACTCGGCTAGGTCATGTTCATGGAACATGAACTAGTGTATATTAAAGTATGAAAGTGATTGGATGATGAACATTACCATTTATGAACATGAACTTGTGTAAACGTAGTTTTTCTTGTAAAATGAAGTTCTAAACTAGTAGATCTAAAGATCTACAAGTGGTATTTTCGAAGAACCAAGTGTCAAATGAAATCATGTTTAGAAGCCGGATCTTTCTTGAAACAAAGGTGTTTTTGTGAACAAACTAGTGCGTAGACACTTGTGTAACAAAAGGTTTTACCAAAGAAATATATTCGTAACTTTTGACCGAGAAGTTGTAAACTTACACTTTCTTTAAAAATAAGATTTTCAAGAAACCGATTTTATTTACAAAGATAGAAAGATCTAATAAGAATATTGGAAGATTACTACGCACTTTTACATAACCCACAAGTTCATG
The DNA here is from genome assembly GCF_002127325.2 of Helianthus annuus. Taxonomy (NCBI): domain Eukaryota; kingdom Viridiplantae; phylum Streptophyta; class Magnoliopsida; order Asterales; family Asteraceae; genus Helianthus; species Helianthus annuus. The sequence goes on along the minus strand of NC_035434.2, from coordinate 39,979,377 downwards.
TGTTTGCGATTTATGTATATTTTTTTACTAGATTGATGTTGGAATATTGTTTGTTGATGTTGAGAAAATTGTTGATTGAATTTTGAAAAGAAAATGATACGCTAGAAAGCGTGGCCACCTCAAGTTACAGAGGAAACTCTAGCGAAATTTTTCCAGAAAATAACACTTAGAATTATTTTCATAACAAGTGCTTAAAAATATCTTTTTACTTGTATTTCCAAATAAAATTTCGCCATGATTTTTATTACAAAATAACCAAGTGTCGGAGGTGGGATTTTCATAAATAAGACTTGTTAAATATATATTTAGTATATATTTTTCATAAGTAACACTTGTGTGATTTTTATGATTATTTTGTGAACTATACAAATATTATTTTTTAGAGTAAAAATAATATAACTCGTATACACAGAAAAGTAACAACTCCAAAATAATACTAACGCCCTCACAATAAATATTTAAGTTACACCGGTATTATTATTATCACCACCCGAACTTTAATTGTAACTTACGTATTTTCAGAAAATACTCTTAAACGCGTATTTTGATAAAAGTATTATTTTGGAAAAATCATATGGAATAAAATATAATATTTTTGGGAAAAATATTTATATTTTGGAGAAAGAATTAAAATATATTTTAAGTGAGACTTAATAATATATTTTTAAGATACATAACGCACATGTATTAAAACCCCCATCCCTGGGAAGGAATATATTTACCAAATAATTATGAAGTGTAATCACGAAATAGTTGTCTAACTATTTCCCAAAAACTTAAACCTTAAGCTAAGGCACGGCCGTCCCTCTAAAAGAAGTTAGTACGTGTAGGTCGTCACACAGCAGGTTGACTGGGAGATTTCTAGTTAGAGACGCACTTCGGTGAGTTCATGTCCCCCTTTTTCTCTTAACTGTTTTCAGTTTTCTAAACTGCGGGGGTGAAATACATGTTACTATGATTACGAGTACTTCTACACATGGTATGATTAGCGTAAGGAGGGTTACTACCTAGATCATGTGAGTGGGTAGGCGGGAACTGAAGGCCATTAATCCTCAATGTAGGACCGAGGGACAGTAGCGGTAGATCTATCTGGGTGTAGCGAGCCCAGCCCCAGGCTCATCAGAACGGACCTCAGGGTGACTTTGTACCCAACGCAAGAATCTGCTAGGTTTGAGTCTTCCTACTGCATATCACACATATCAATGGCCTTGCAAACCATTGGTGATCTCTTTATTTCCTTATTTGCTACATACCAGGGTTTTTATACTTACAAAGGTTTTACATACTCACTACACATGAACTCGCTCAACATTTTTGTTGATTTTTCCAACTTACATGTATTTCAGGGAACTAAGGATCTGGCACGGCATGCTACGTTTCCACGCTGCGTTAGAGTTATGGGATCATCTTCGTTAAGGGATTGCGACTTTTACCTGGACGAGTCGCAAGTCTTAAACGGTGTTTAATTTATGTTGTGGTGGTGTCTTAAGAACAATGTTTTTATTTTGTAGTGTTATAAACTCGATGCATGTGTCTGCATTTTAAAACAATGTTGTGGTATTTTGTTTTTAAGACTTTAATCAATGGATGATCTGCATGGTTTTAAATTCATATAGCTTGGTTGTGATTAAGCTATGGTATTAAGAAGTCACACCAAATTAACCCACGCTTCCGCAAAGCCAGGGTGTGACAATTTTAGAAACAATTGCCCAAAGCTCGTTAATGCAAATCCATCCCGTGGATAAACATTCGACTAACTGGAAGACGATGCTGTTTAGAAACAACTGAACTTTATGTTTTACTTCTTTTGTTATCCATGACTATGAAACAAATATTTTGGTTTATAAATAAATATTTATTTGCATTACGATATACAAATGTGGTTACATGTATGAATGACATATCTTTTCGATACCGATACTATGGAACCGTGTTCCTTGCAAGACAAACTACTCTCGTAGTTCTTCCATTTTTGTGATCGCTTGCGATCTCCAACAAAAATCCTACGTACTCGTTTCTTCTACGAAACGAAGTGCAAGGTACAAGTTACAACTCTGGACGAATACCTAAAGTACCACTTTAAATACTTAATTGGATACCCAAGGGTACTTCCGTAAGCCCTTAATTGGTCTTACACAATATACACATCATATCTTCCTGACTTCACAATATTTTACACATCATATGATTTCAAAAGATTATGCATGTTTTTAAAAACCTCATACATGTTTTCAAAATCATCTCACATGGTTGTAAAACATTTTATAAAAATGTTTACCTAATATACGTACATAATTTCAAAAACATTACATAAGGTTTTCAAAAACATATATTTAACGATTCTATGCATAGCTTTCGAAGGCAATCTACTCGTATGTTATCTTAGCATACGTAGTATGCGATTTTCAAGAACACCCTGCTTCGTATGCTGACTTAGCATGCTTAGCACAATGATTTCAAGGATCCATTTGCTTCATATGTTGTCTTAGCATATCTAGCACCTTGATTTCATAAACACTATACTTCGTATGTTGTCTTAGCATACCCAGTACAAGATTCCTAAACTTTCCCGCTATACGAATTCCAAATCCTTATAGGATCTTCTTCACAGTTAGATCCTTATGGATGTTTAAAACGCAAAATCAAAGTCCTTAATTGGATCCTTTGTGTGCTTAAATGCGAATGTTACGATTCATTGAGAACGAAACCGAATCCTTATAAGATCATCCTATCTTTATATTCTTGAGGATGTTTAAAGTACTAATTGAAATCCATTGATTGGATTCCTGGTGTACTTTAAATGCATCTGTACAAATCGACGATAAGTTAGTAACAATTTAATAACAAGCTAATAACGAATTGATAACCAAGTGAACAATTGTGTGACTGTTATGTGCTTACGTGTTTTTGTGTTGACCTAATCAAAGAAACTCTATGGTAATCTAGTCAAAGTTATCAAGGTTGTTCGACTGATTCTATCCCCTACACATTATAAAATAAACTGTGCAGACTGTGTAAGGAATTACGTAATTATGGATGCATACATAATTATGGAATTTAGTGCACAGAAACCACAACGAGTTCTGTCATGTGTCAACTTAAACTAGAAACAAAAGTTAACTATATTCATTTACGTTTCTGATGAAGTACCCACTGAGGAAAAATGAACTAGCTATTCATTTTTCGCTTCTGAAAGAGATATCCACTGGGAAATGAATAATCTATTCGTGAACCGTGTTCATTTTCGTTTCTGATGAAGTGTCCACTGAGGAAAATGAACTATCCATTCATTTTCACTTCTGAAGAAATATCCACTGAGGAAAATGAATAAATTCATTCTGTTTCTGGTGAAGTATCCACTGAGGAAAATGAATTGATCATTCATTTTCGCTTCTAAAGAAATGTCCACTGAGGGAATGAATAATCTTGCATTAATTTTGTCATTTTCGTTTCTGATGAAGTATCCACTGAGGAACATGAACTGTCCGTTCATTTTCACTTCTGAAGAAATATCCACCGAGGAAAATAAATAGATTCATTCCGCTTCTAATGAAGTATCCACTGAGGAAAATGAATTATCCATTCATTTTCGCTTCTGAAGAAATATCCATTGGGGAATGAATAATCCTGTATCGACTCCTTCATTTCCACTTCTAACGAATTATCCACCGAGGAAAATGAATTATCCATTCATTTTCGCTTCTGAAGAAATATCCATCGGGGAAAAGAATAATTTATTCAACAATCCTTCATTTCTACTTCTGAAAAAGTATCCAGTGAGGAAAATGAATCATCCATTCATTTTCGCTTCTGAAGAAATAACCACTGAGAAATGAACAGCTTATACATTCCTTCATTTCCATTTCTGATAAAAGTATCCATTGGAGAAAATGAATTACCCATTCATTTCCGCTTTCAAATAAATATCCATTTGAAATGAATAACCTATTCATCTTTCATTTCCACATCTGACGAAGAATCCATTGGAGAGAATAAATCATCCATTCATTTTCACTTCTGAAGAATATCCACTGGAGAAATGAAATACAATTCATTACAAGATCTTTCTATTTAATACTTAGATTCTTAAAGGATACTCACAAAACTATTGACTAATTTGGTCTTATCATTTAATCAAATCTCCCATTCCCACTTCCTGCTTTAACCAAGGGAGTATCCTTTAAGGGATGAACATCATAAGTATAACAACCCATTCCCGCTTCCTGTATTATCTGGGGGAACATTCCACTATGGGATGGCAAAGTTATGCCTTACGTGGATATCTTTGATGGGTTACTCTATGCAAATAGACAAAGATTCTAGATTCCGCGCAAGACAATTGTTTAACACAATTATTCAGACAGACTCCTACGTATAAATTTCGGGACGAAATTTCCTAAAGTAGGAGAGACTGTGACATTTGTGCCATTACGACCATCGTACAAATACGAATCCAATGAAATCTTATGTTTCATTCTTGGGATTTGTACAAATACTTGTGGCACTTGCACATATCAATTCTTGTTCGATTTCAGGCTTTAGATCACTTTCTGGAAAGTTATACGCAAACTGATGCGTAAACGTAATCAGTTTAACGCGACAAACACTCCGGAATAGTGAAATAGACTTAAGATACCTTAAAAAACCTTTACATAACTTAGAAATAAGTTTCGAAGGGTTTGGTGTGCCAAAAACAAGTTTATTCGATCGCAGGGACTAATTGCGACAAACTGCGAAAGTATGCCGATTCGTATAGCAGTGAACATTCCGGAACATGATCATAAGCTAAACATACCGTAAATATCCGTTACATAGCTTAGAAATAGGCTTTGAGGAGTTCGGTATGCGAAAATATGCTTATTTGATCAATAGGGACTAAAAGCGTCAAAAAGTGCATAAGTTTGCATTTACGCGCATATCTTACGTTCAGAACATATTCGGACATCCAAAATATTTGTAATCATTAAAATATTTTATTTTAGTGATTGGAATGCAAAAATACCATTCGTCGCGCAATTTGGATCGTTTTCGCGTCCGTTTCAGTTTTCGTCATAATTAACCGAATGACAAGACCGCACGACCAAACGAACCAACATTCGAGATGTTTTCAAGCATATTTCATGTTCCCTATTCTTCAACTTCATTGTAGAGCCTCGAAATGGGGTTAACGGGGCTTAAATGCATCAAAAACAAGGTTTTATGCATGCAGGGGCCAAAACTGTCAATCTTTGAAACATCCCTCGTGGGCCGCGTAGCCTAAGATGAGCATGTATCTTACGCATGGCGCGACAGACCCTGCAGACAGAAACACTGAATCTAGCATCACAGCTCATTCCCATTGATTTTAACCACTGATTTGGCATACCATGAGCTTGTTTTTGTACTCCCCTAGTATTTAAAACCAGGGCCGTCTCCGAAAATGTTAAAAAATTTTTGGGCCCTGTGCGAGATTAGAAACTCGGGCCCTACCCGTCCTATAATATGAACTCATTAGTTACATATATAAAAAATAAAAACCCATAATACAACGATAATTATTATAAAATAAAGAAAAACAAAAGTAGTGTAGCAAAATGATTGAAATTTGGTTTGGTTATTTGAAATTTGAGCCTTTTTAAAAATGAGTGGGTCATTTTACCATTGGTTATTTAGTTCGGGTTTAAATTTAGGTCTTTTAAAATAGTTTCAACTCCAAGTATTAAAATAAATTTTATAGAAAAAACTTATATCAAAATTAATGAAATTTTACTTGTTTGATTTCGAAGAAACAACATTTATCAAAACCTGTTCAATTCTGATAAACTATGTATATAAATTTTTAACATATTATTAAAGTTAATCAAGCTGAATATAGTAGGACTTTTGATTCAGGTTTTGTTGATTAAAGATAATTAAGCTGAATATAGTAGCACTTGGTTTAGGTTTTTGTGAAATAAAAGTTCTACTTGATTAAGAAAGTTGAAAATGTAGAAAAAAAAATTAAAAATAAGAAAGCGGAAAAAGTAGAAAACAAAATAAAAAAACAAAAATTAAAAATAAGAAAGTCGAAAAAGTAGAAAACAAAAAACAGCAAATCAGCAAAAATGTTAAGATATTGGGCCTGACCCAGAAAAACAAAGTTGGCAAAAGAGTTAAAACCAAAAAATGAAAAAGAATCGCTGCAGAAGGGATCGAACCTGCGCAAGGACTTTGAACAAATTGAGCGCGTACCACCAAGCTAAACATAAACTACTGTCAAGCCTTTATATAAGATTATATATATAGATAATATATATAAAAAAAATGTTTAGAAAACTTATGGGCACTTTTAAGTTTTTGGCCCTGAGCGGTCGCTCACCCTGCACTTGCTCAGGGCCGGCCCTGTTTAAAACTATGGGTAATGTCACACCCCAACCGATGGCGGAATCATCGGGGCGTGGCACTGAGCGAAACAGATTATTCAAAAGTTTCCATAACAACTATTTATATAATCCAGTTAAAGATACGTCCCATACCGTATCCCGAATAAACAAATACATTATTACAGACAATATCCAAACAAGAAATTCTGTTCCGACAACTCAGATTTAAACATAACAAAACTAAATATTGTTCAAATGCTCCTAAAGACCCAGCCTGACAAGATCTACAGACAACTATTTGTTGGGGGCCTCTAGAGCTTTATTCTAGCCTCGCTTTCCTAGCAAGAAAACATCTTAAACACCTGTCACATACGTTAAAATAAAGTCAATACATATAATGTAAAGGTGAGCATACAAGTTTGATAATAGCATATAGAGTTCGAATAGTTTACGCATAACCAGCACGTACACAGAGGAAAACAAAGTATGTTAATTATCGACATGGACCTATCGATACCAATGACTGCGGGTTGACCGTCTAAGACGGTTCGCAATACATGGTTACCACTGTAATTGTTAGTGCAGAATGTCTATCGCCTTCGTCAATCGGAACCGTAGCTGAAATAGAAGTAAAATAGGCTTTATATTGTAATTTGAAGCAATAGGCAAGGTGGCATTATTGTAAATAAGGGGAAATCCCTTATAATCTTGTGCCTATAAATAGGAGGCTTATGCCTTTGTTTTAGAACTTTTGCCACATTAGAGCTTGGAGAGCTAGGTGCTTAGAGAGAGAAACTAGAGAGAGAATGTGGCAAAACGTGATTCACGGAGCTTGTATTCGTCACATCATAAATAGAATCACCGATTAGTGTACGTTATTGTGTGTTCGGTCACGCACGTTCACGGATTCCGCACGTCAAATGTTCGTTACGCAATCGTAAGGTGTCGAAACCGATCCTACAAGTGGTATCAGAGCTAGGAGCTCGATTGCACGATCAAACGCATTGATTCGTACCAGATTTCAGCCGATTCAGATCCGATTTCATCTATTTCTTCATCTTCTGCCTATTTTTCACGTTTTTTATTGAAATTCGTCAAATTGAACGTGATTTTACGGTCCGAATCGTCTGAAATTTAACATGCTGTGTGAAAATCATTGATCTATAACCCTACCAAGTTTTAGATCGAAACTCCTAGCCGTTTAGGAGAAATCGAAGGTTTTTTTGTTCGAATTCGCGTCATACAAACAGGTCCGCTCAAACGAACCTGGATGGTTCGCTCATAGGGATTCGCTTATTGTGGCTGTTTAGTGGTTCGCTCATAAGTGTCTTATCCAGTGAGGTCCGCTTATTAGTCTTTATGGTTCGCTCATAAATACGTTCAGCAGGTTCGCTCATATTGGATAGCAGATTAGGTCCGCTCATAGGTGAATCATTAGATTCGCTTATTTGTCATCATCATCATTGTGACTGAAGTGTAGTCGGCCCATGTGCTGTGAATGTTTTACATTTTAATAGGTCCAATAACATTGAGTTGGTGAAAGTCATTGTCGGCCATTTAATTGAAAATAACAATAGCCATTTAATTGTCGGTCATTTAATTGAGTTGTTATACATTTTAATAGCTTTGACTGAATAATAATCGGCTCATTTGATTGAGGATTTAATACATCACGTGAAGACACAAAACTTGGTCCAATCATCGTTTGAATTTACATGTGTTGTCAGTCCATCATGTGGCCCATGTCTTGATATAAATGTAATTAGATTTGGTAGAAAAGTTGTCGGCCTACTACTGATAAGCGGCCCAATCACTTGATTTGCATGTTACGGCCCAATCATTGTTTAAGTTCATAAAGTTTGTTGGCTGCATGTATAAAGTTCATAAGGTTAGTGACCGACCCACTAAACTATGAGGCCCAATCACAATCAGTGGTTATTTGTTTGTGGGCTTAGTTAAACAAAAGGCCAAATCACAAAACCCGATTTGAGTTGTCTGAATATTTGATTTGAGGTGTCGGCTTAGTGGTTCAGTGGTGGTAAGAAAGGCCCAGTTCATCTTTTGTCCATATCTCGTGAACTTTTTGTTCAGGTTCATTCATTAAGTGTTCTCACGTCATCAACATTGAAACAAATCCGCGAATCTTTGACACGAGTCTTAGATTGGTTTCATCAACACACTGTTACATATTCAGTTCAGTTTAAACTGATTGTTTGATTGTTGGTTTGCAGGTGACACGAGGCAATTTACAAGGTAATTCACGAATATAAGGACATGGCTGATGTTGATCCTGATAGATGGTGGAAAGCAGACTATGCAAGATGGGAAATCGGAAAACTCAATGAACCATTCAAAGAAGCCAAGAAAGCCGAAAGATGGAATGACGTTTTGGAATGTTACATGGATCCGTGGGATAATCCAGTTGTTGATCCATTAAAGGTGAATTTTGAAGCAGTAATAAATTTGCTTCCAAGAGAAGCTACTTTCAACACACGAAGGTTATCTGATAAAGCTTATCTGCCTGATTTGGAGAAAAAGATAAGAGAAGTTTGTTTAGCAAGTCTACCGAAGGTGGTAGAATTGAAGAAGAGAACAGAAGAAAGGATGAAAAAGATAGTTGAAGATTTGAAAAAGGAAGCCTTAGGAAAAGTCGAAACTGAAGCAGATAAAACTGATAAAGAGTGTGCTGATGATAGCAAAGAAATCGATGATGAACAGATTCTAGAGTTACGCTTGAACTGTGAAAAGCTGAAATCTGAGAATGATAAACTGTTAAACGATTTGAACAGTTTAACATCTGAAAACAAAATTTTGAAAGAAAAAGACTTTGAATGCAAAAGAAAATCTTTAGAAAATGAAGATTTCTAGATAAAAATGGAGAACAAGAATTTGAAAGAAAATGAAACAAGATTTCAAGAACAATTAAAAGTTTTGGAAAATGAAAAATCAGTGTTTGTAAATCTTAAAATTGAAAATGAAAAATCTATCAAGTCTCATCTTGAAAGAATATCTCAGCTTGAAAATGAAGCTGAGAATTCAAGAAACAAGATTGATGAACTTGAAAAGAAATTGAAAGGTTTTGTGACTGCATCAGATAGTTTGAATTTTCCCTGTCCAAAACCGATCAATTCTGTTCCAATAAGTGACAAGGTCACAAATTTTGACAAAGTCAAAATTGAAGATTGTGATGACAAATCTGATGATGAAAAAGAAAAAGAAGAAAAAAGAAAAACATTTTTGAAATTAAATGAAATGTTTAAAAATACTGTTTGACATTCTACTGAGAAAGGTGAATGCTCAACGTAAAAACCTGTAAAGAAGAGTGTGGAACAGAAACAAAAAGATAAAAAATCGAAAAATTTTCAAAAAGAAAATAAAAGCTCATCAGATCAATCATCCAATCACAATAAAAAATCACAAAAATTTAAAAATCAAAATTCAAAAATAGTTGGTAATAAGTGGTGCAGGTTTGACCACAGTTCTCAAAAGCCAAATCCAGCCTACAGGAGAAGATGGGATGAAGATTCTTCAAAGACAAATCATTACAATGATAGAAAACAGAGAAATGGTGATTACCACAAGGCAACTCAATGCTATGATCTAAGTGTGTGGTATGAAAATGGTGTACGATATGAAAGAGAGAAGAGGTATGATAACAGAGTGTGTTACTCTTGTGGCTATCAAGGACACATTGCTGTTAACTGCCGAAGCCGGAGATTTGAAACAAGAAGGTGCTATAATTGTCAAATCAGAGGTCACATTGCCAGAGATTGTCCAAGGAGATCGATGGGAAGATCGAGGGATGAATCTCAAAGAATGGCAAAGAAGCCAGTCAATGTCAAGCCCATGGAACTGAGAATTTCAGACCAGAAAGTCAAAGAACAGAAGGTCCAAGAACCTAAAGTTCAAGAAAAGAAAGTGAAGCTTTCACAAGGGCAGAAAGACAAACGGAGGAAGAAAAGAAAGAAGGCGAAAGAGTATCTCGAGAGGATTTTGTCCCCGGGTTCATCTGTTGGTAAGAATAAGGGTACTGATGAATCGCTTCACTCGACAACAAAGTCAAGTAAACCGAATTCGTCAGATGCAAATCTGAGGACAAAAGAGGAGATAAAGAAGAAGGTAAAATTTGGTGGCAAGGAATTTGTTTCTTCGGAAACAAAGGAGCCACGTGTTGGAAATGAATCTGACTCATCAAAGTCAGACAAGCCACATTCAGGCAATGATTCTGGTTCGTCAAAACCAGAAGAGCCAAGTTTTGAGGTAAAATTGTCAAAAACACCCAAGGCTGGTCAGGCTTGGGTGAATCTGTTTAAATGAAAAACCTGACTTGCCGGAGTTCCCAGGTTGGTAAGTGTGGAACAGGTACCGGCATCTTTCTTGAGAAATTCACAAGTTGGTAACTGTGATATTCCGAATTACAGAAGTCTAATCAAGGATATTAAATTGTACTTGATTTTTCTTTCCGTCAAGTAATTAAAGGAAACCCCGAATTTGTAAAATGACACACAAAACTAATTTTCCGGAAAAACCATTTTGATTAAAACAAACTTAAGTGTTTTGAAATCTAAATGGGAAAATAGTTTGTTGTCAGGGGGAGTTCTGATTGTTTATGACCGATGAATGGCGAATTGAAGTGATTCGATATCAGTTTGTCATTTTATTTGTACAGTTTTCAAATTTTCCTTGAAAATCAAAATTGAAACATATTTTGATTTTAGGGGGAGAAAAATTTTAAAAAATTAGAAAATTTGAAAATTCCAAAAACATTGAAAAAGTAAAAATGAGTTTTGTTGAGAAAAGAGGAAATGATAGTACATCAGTGGACTATCACAGCACGCTAAAGAAATGTAATGTCAAAAGTGATAAACAGTCTCACTGATGATGTGTCGATAGGTTTTTGCACATTTAGTAGATTTATTTGGGATATAAACCTATAATTTCAAACTTGCGAAATTCGTGGGGAACTCTACTTGGATATATAGGTAACCCCTGAAATCTCGTTTGAAAGGTCTCGTATTCTGATATACTAGGTTTTTATACTCAATGATGTCTGGGGTATTATTCCGGGACTTCTGCTGAACGGTAGTTCTGACCTAGTCCTTGGCTAATACTTTGCTTTAAATGCTTGAAACATAGCATAAAGCCCTCAGCTGATTAGACAATAAAATTGATAATCATCTGTTGTAGCTGAAAAGATCCTCTAAAGGGGACATACTGCAAAGTCGAAACTGATATCTCTCTGCGCATACGGAAGTATCGACCTGAGATCCCTCAGTTCTCGCATTTAACCCCTAAATTATGTACAGATATCATTGTAGTATTCTCATCTGTAAGATTGAATATTGAGATTCTGGATACGAGAGTATATTCAAGAGGTGGGACACATGAATGAGCTAAGTTCATAAAACATCTAAATCGTATCCTGAATAGATTGAAAATTGTATGAAAATTTAAGAGGACAACTATATCGTCAATCTACGTTAATCGTTTAGAACTTAAAATGATTAAAGCTTAACGGTGCTAGTGATTTGTCTCATGAACTGATATGATCCTCTTACACAAACTCACAAAAAAAAATATTATCTGTATATATTTGTTTACTACTTTTCATTCAAAAACAAAAATCCAAAAAGATTTTTGGAGTGTTTTAGCATAAAATTTTGAAAATTCAAAAAGATTTTCGACAGCTGATAGTGAAGAGCTGATATTCAAAATTCGAGTGCTAAACATGATTAACAGGTTTGGGAGAATATGTTGAAAACTTTGAATGTCATATACAAATGTTTTGAAAGGTTGTGTGCTTAGTTAATCAAGGTCATTTATTTGAACTTGATGTAACTATACAGATTGATGAATTAATGATTTCTACCAGTAAGTTTCTTAAATCTAACTGTTATAAATTTGTGAAACTTATGTTGAGGTAGAGGATGTGCAGGTTAACCAGGTTTCAAATCCTGAGCAGATGTAGAACAAAGCCAGGAATTGATCCTGAACTTGTGAAACGATGAAAGCCAGACTACGATCCCGACAGCTGAGTCTAAGGGGGAGTCTGAAGACGAGCTCAACGCAAACGGAAGCGTGTAAGGAGCCAGGTATCGTTCCTGGAAGAGCTTGTATCTGGAAAGCCAGGTGTCGATCCCAAAAGCACGGAAGCTTGACGAAAGGGGGAGCCTGCTGAAGAAAAAGAGTCTAAGCAAAAGGGGGAGCTGAAGCTAAAAACAGATCCACGGGGATTCTGTTCAAACAAAAGAGAGTCTACGTTGATGAAGACGTGTTAAAGTTTCAAGAAGACTCAAGAAAGAGAGAAAGAAAAGTCGCTCCAAGCTTGACTACGGATTGACTGCGGCAATATCCAAGGGGGAGTCTGTTAGTGCAGAATGTCTATCGCCTTCGTCAATCGGAACCGTAGCTGAAATAGAAGTAAAATAGGCTTTATATTGTAATTTGTAAGCAATAGGCAAGGTGGCATTATTGTAAATAAGGGGAAATCCCTTATAATCTTGTGCCTATAAATAGGAGGCTTATGCCTTTGTTTTAGAACTTTTGCCACATTAGAGCTTGGAGAGCTAGGTGCTTAGAGAGAGAAACTAGAGAGAGAAAGTGGCAAAACGTGATTCACGGAGCTTGTATTCGTCACATCATAAATAGAATCACCGATTAGTGTACGTTATTGTGTGTTCGGTCACGCACGTTCACGGATTCCGCACGTCGAACGTTCGTTACGCAATCGTAAGGGGTCGAAACCGATCCTACAGTAATCCATGCAAGTAATTGTCCTCAACAACCCCCGTGAGAACGGGTGCTGAGTCCAAACTATAGTACTACGTCGTTAAGGCAGGTAGACAGCATTCCACGTGTAAACACAATCAACAAGCACTCATTTAGTCACGTAATACACGCATATTGGTTAGCGTTCAGATAGTTTGAGTAGTGTGATTGATTGTGTCTTGATATAAGTACGTATGTAACACCCAAAAGAGCTAAAAGCAAAAAGGGATCGAGTATACTCACTGTGGTTAATTGATGGATTGAAGGGAGCGCTTGAGAGTAGGGTTAGCCTGAACAGTTCGATAGCATAACGATGAATAACGCAATTAATGGAAACAAGTGTAAGTGGGTCGAACAGCCTGGTCGATCGAACGACAGGTTCGATCAAGTGGGTTGTTGTTCGGCTGGACAATCCGTTCGGACAGCCTGCTCGATCGGCCGGTAGGCTCGATCGGTTGGACTGTTCGAGTGGATTGTTTCTTCCTTTGAGTAGGATGTGTTTATGTATGATGGTTTGAACTTTTGAAGTTTTTGTTGTAGCATTTGAGAACACTGAAGTGTTTTTACCTTTCAGGTCGATCGATCGAACGGTCTATTCAATCGGTCGGCTTATCTGGTCGGTTAGGAACTTCAGTAGTAGTCCTCAGCAGGTTGTCACTCGATCGAGCAGCATATCCGATCGAACAGCCTGTTTGTTCTGATAGCACGTTCGATCGGGTGGCGCCCCATTGCGTCGAACGAGTTGAAAATCGATTAAGTGTTGAAGCATAGTATCTCATGATCTGAAGAGTAATGTTTACAAATCGAATAACATGTTCGATTGGGCATCACTTCGTTCAATACCATACTTCATGAAGTTGTGAAATGTGGGACCCTGTGCTAGCCGATCGGCTGGCCTGGTCGTTCGGCTGACATGTCCGATCGGTTGGGCTGTTCGTTCGAACAGCCTAACCGTTCGGCTAGCATCCTGACCTGGTCGGCCTGTTCATCTAACAATTGGCTGTTCTGATTATTTGACGTTATATTGAGGTAGTTTGACAACGAGTTGAACTATGACACTTTCGTTCCTGCTTGTTTCTCCTACTCAGACAGGAATCACCCAAGTCCGGCCGGTGAACGGTTTGGAACGTCAGTTTAACGTTTAACCCAAAGTCGGTGAACCTCATAGATAGAACCCGAATCTTGAATCACACCACCATCGGAATGATTAGTGGGTTAGCTCAAGCTCCGTTTCTACCGGTTTGAAGGCATTGAGTGTAAGAGAGTTGAAAGAAGGTTGGAAATCCTCCTTTCAATCCTTTACATCATGTAAATGTTTAGATCTCTGATAGATCTTGACTTTTTTATGTGGAAATCGGTTAGATGCGAGCTATTCATGGTGGATTGAGGTCAAAACATGATGTTCTTGAAGAACACCATGATGACATCATCCTAGAATGCTTAGATCTTGATGATTTCACGGTTAGAAATCAAGATTTGAAAGATAGAAAGGTGTCGGAGCATGTTTTGATTAAGAAAGTACAAGATTTAGGTTAGAAACTTACCGAAGTTGAGAGAAATATGAGAAAGGTGAAGAACAGGAGCTGGTCGGTCAGAGCTTTCCAAAAGTGGTAAAGATGACAATGACAGCCCTATTTATAGGCTCCAAAAGAGGAAAATGTTAACCGATCGGACAGACATCCTGATCGGCTGGCCTGCTCGATCGAACAGCTTGTTCGATCGGCTGGCCTGTTCGATCAGTGACTTTTGTTCGATCGGTGACCCCCTTTTGAGTGTTTTGCGATAGTTTTTGATATTCCGATTTCGGTCGAAGACGATACGAGTACGATAGAGTTTCCTATTCAAATTACTTTCAGTCCCAACTACTATATCTAACATACAATTACCTATAATTCACCTTATCCTAACGTTACCATTCGTCGTAGTTCGAGTTCGATTGTATTCGATTTGAGTTTCGAGTTTCGATTCGAGTTTCGATTGATTCGCTTGGGTAACACACCAGACATAAAATAAACACGCACATGTAACACATAAGGCACACACACACACACACGTATACAACAACCAAAGTTCGTTTAATTCGAGATTTGAGTTCGATGATGGTTAGATCGGTTTGATTAAAGATTAGTTAACTTTATCGCATTGTTACTTCCTACTATTCACAGTCGTAAATTGGTTCGCGTAGATAAAAACATACGATTACTTCGATTCATCCTTATTACAACACTTACTCCACATAATACAAATAAAACTGAAAATAGACTATCTACAGTCAAAGAAAGTCAAAGTTGACTTGGACCTTGACTTTGACTCTGACATTCGAAAACACGGGGTGTTACAGCCTCCCCTTGTTTAGGGAATTTCGTCCCGAAATTAGGCTCGAAGCTGCACAGCACCGTGGATTACCAATTTGACGCTTCAGATCTTCATTTGAACAACTGCAGGTACTTGGCCTTCATGTTGCTTTCAAGTTCCCAAGTGAACTCCGCGCCTCGTTTGCCTTCCCATCGGACTTTCACGATAGGGATGCACGAGCGTCTGAGTTGCTTGGTTTGGCGATCCATGATTTCGACAGGCTTTTCCACGAAGTGTAGCATTTCGTTGACCTGAAGATCGTCGAGAGGTACAATCAAATCATGGTCAGCTAGGCATTTTCGGAGGTTTGACACATGGAAAATTGGGTGGAGCTTACTAAGTTCCTCCGGTAGTTCGAGTTTATAGGTGACTTTTCCGATCCTCTCCAGAATCTTAAAAGGTCCAACATATCGGGGCGCGAGTTTCCTTTCTTGCCGAATCTGACTACACCCTTCCAAGGTGATACCCTTAGGAGTACGTAGTTGCCAACCACAAATTCAAGGGGCTTGCGTCTTCTATCGGCGTAACTTTTCTGTCTATCCCTGGCCTATGCCAAGTTATCGCGGATCTGGAGGATTTTGTCAGTCGTTTCTTGTAGTAGCTCGGGACCGGTTAATTGCGAGTGACCGATCTCGTGCCACACAATAGGCGAACGACATCTTCTTCCATACAGGGCCTCGAATGGTGCCATCTGTATGCTGGCATGATAGCTGTTGTTGTACGAGAATTCGACTAGCGGTAGATGTTTGTTCCAACTACCACCGAAATCTATAACACACGCACGGGGCATGTCTTCAAGAGTACGGATCATTCTCTCAGTCTGTCCGTCGGTTTGAGGGTGGAATGCGGTACTTAGGTTAAGCGATGTACCGAGCGCTGCTTGAAACATTTCCCACAATCTCGAGGTAAATCGAGCATCACGGTCTGAGATAATGTCGCGAGGCGTACCATGATTACAAATGATCTCATCGGTGTAGATTTGGGCTAGTCGTTCTACCTTGTAGTCTTCCCGTATTGGCAAAAAGTGGGCTGATTTGGTCAGACGATCAACTATAACCCAAATACTGTCGTGACCTGATGGCGTGGGTGGAAGTTTGGTTATGAAATCCATAGCTATACTCTCCCACTTCCATATGGGAATTGGAGGTTGTTCGAGTAAGCCGGAAGGGCGTTGATGTTCAGCCTTGACTCTTGCACAAGTCAGGCAATGTTGGGATTGAACCCTAACAGAGGAACAGATAATGTAAAGCCAAAACCGGATCCCATCAGTGGACTCCTAATAAGCAGCAGTTTACTCTAATCTCTCCCCTTGACAGTGGTTATCTAACAACTGATAAATGTTAAGTGCTGCTCAACTACAACAACTGATAAACCAAACTCTGATGATTACCTAACAACTGCTGAAGACAAACTCTGTTGCTCTATCTACTGCTGTTTCCTAAGTGCTACTGAAGTTTCAAGCACTGCCCTCTCAAAGACTGATCACCTTTGAAGGAAGCACTGAAGACTCAACATCTGTGCTAAGGCTACAACAGTGGAACGTGAAGCAGTAGTTTTCCTTATGTTTTGTATGTTAGTGAATATCAGATGTTACATAACAGTAGTTTGTATAGGACAGTATTTGTAGTTTGTTAGGTCGTTAGATGTCACTATCATGGTGACGTCAGCTGAAGTATATCAGTAGTTTGGTTTGCCTATAAGTATGACAGTACTCTGTACTGTTACACTTGATCGTTTTGAGTGCGTTCTTCTCCTCAATTCATGCTTTCATCTTGTGCAACCAACTCTGGTGTATCAGGCTGAGGGGGAGTTTAGATTGTAAGCTTTTACTATAATCTTTTGCTTTTATGTAAAACATTTGAATCAATGAAAAGCAATTGTTTATCAATCTATACTTTCCTTTGTTTGTGTTTACAAAGTTTGCTACCCATTTCCGCTGCACTTATTCATTTTATGCAAACAAACACAAATCATGACAGCCTCAGATCCTAACAATTGGTATCAGAGCTTGGACAGTCAAATTCGATCTAACAATCATTTTGACATAACAGTTCAGCTCAAAATTCATTGATACTAAGGTTGGTTGCATTCAGTTGAAAAACAGAGTAATGAGCAAATCATGATCAAAATGGTTATTCAAAAACTCTGTCAACCAAGATGTCATATGACACACAAATCTCACACAACAAATGTTTTCATACATATGTCACTTATAGTTTTCAGATTTGCAAAATATCTGATAAATTATGAGATCGTTAAATGTTTCAAAATGAATTACAATTGTTGTTTCGGTATTTGTGATGTTTCTTAATAAACACTAAAGTATGTACCTCAGATCAGCAAAACTTGTGTTCATCTAAAACACCTGCATACTGCTGATATCGAAAAGAGGGAGAAAAACTTTAGTCAAAATCTCTCATGTGTTCAAAGGCATGTTGAGTGCCTACAAAAAGGACCAAATCAACCTTGTCTAACACATATTGAGAAAAATAAAATGTCAAAACAGTCCTAATCATAAGTAATGTGAGATCTGAACTAAAACATGCTCAACCATGGTCAGATTTCTTAAAACATTGCTTCAAAGTGATTATGGACAAGGTATGTTCAAAATAAAATCTCCTAGTGAGTATTTCTGAACATATGAATAAACAGGGTAAAAAGGGAAAATGAACAAATCTCAAAGTGTAGCTATCTCAAAACTTTTGAAATCAAAAGAAGAGAGCATAAGCAGAAAACACTTTTGAGGTTAAAGTTAGGTCATCAGTGGTCATCATGCAACTGTGTGTATTTATCAATATAGAAATTGTTCTGGTAACAACGGCATCTCAAGTGATTGTGCTAAAATGGATTTACAATCAATTGACAAGAAAATGACCCAAACAATGGTCAAAATAACTTAAGAATAATATGATCATGAATTTACTGGAAAATTGTCGGATCCTTTTGATTTTTTTTCAAAACTTCCTTTGATTTTTGTTAAGGTGTTTTCTTCTATAATAAAAACCAGATGTATTTTATTTATTTTAAAATATATTATGATCTTTTACTCATTTTTTAATAGTAAAAGTTCATCTCTGGTCTGGATTTAATTACCTTATTTTTGTGTGTAATTACTATCCTTAAATTTAATCAAAAGGAAATGGCACACATGTCGAAGATCATATTAAGCTCAAGTTAGGTTTCCACTGATCATAAATTGATTGCAAATTGACTTAGACTACTGAGATACTCATGTTCTAGTTCCAGTAATTAGACACAAAATGAGCAGCTCATGTAGAAATGTCTTCATCATCTGGGATGCTAAACCAGTGTCTGAAAAATAGACAGATGGCAAAACCTTGAACAAAATTTCTGAGAATCACTGCTGACAATTTAATCTTGATATTATGCATCTAAAATGTGTATTGTTAAGAATAGCATTTCTGGTACTCAACAGATGATAGACAAGAGATTGTGCTTTTACAAGAACAAATCATTTTCTACATCTGAACAAACAGGTGCTAAAAGAATTTGTCAAAAGTCAAAACACTGCCGCACAAACAGTTGTTAAATATATAACCCTAATTGGTTTTTATCCACTGTTGTTCCTAAAATGCTGTTGTGCCATAACATCTGCTCTCTAAAGTCTGTCCACTCCTATAGTGTCAACCTCTGCTCTTCAAAAACACTGATGTTTAAAATCTTTGTTCCATCCACTGTTACACCCACCATTTCGTTTTATTACCGTTGTAACTACTGATACTTGATCCATCAGTAGTTGTCAAAACAACTGTCCTCCATCATTTACCATTCCATCAGATGTTTGACACGTGGTCAGTTTTTAGCCTTCAGATCAAAATAACTGCTGCCACATCAGCAATCACTTTTTCCCTAAATAAAACCATGATTAAATCCAAACAGGGTTTTACTGTCGAATTGAATTCCAAAAGTTCTCTTCTCATAACAGTTTCCCTCTCATAACTCCAAAAACTTCTTCGATCTTCTTCATCCAAAATAACGAAACCAAAATCGAAATCAAAATCAAAACCATCTTCTTCCACCACAACAGCAGATGCCACTCAAATGGCTGCTGAAACACCGGAGATTCGCTACAAATCTCCACACAACTATGTAGGTATACTCACAAAACCTACCGATAACCACACCTTCGATTCCATCCTTGACATCCTTTCTGCATCAAAGTACAAAACTTTGATAACAGCAGACGCTCCTATTTACCTTGACACCCAGAGAGAGTTCTGGAAAAATGCCACCCTTGAAAAACAAGGAGATATCATCGCCGCAATCAACTCCTCGATACAGGGTACGAAGGTAAATATCTCACCAAAATCCATCTCTGAAACCTTTAAACTCGATGATTTAAATGGAAAAACCTCTTTTACAAAAGACGAGTTGGTAAAGGATTTCATGAAAAGGGGCTATGCAGAATAACCAAACAGGGACACCCTACAAAAGGGTTACTTCCCTTCTGCACCAAGATTTTTATTCCACACACTGCTCATGTGTGTTTCAAATAAAACAACGTCCTTCAATGAGATACCAACAAAAATCCAATGCCCGATGTATGCAATTTTGAACAATGAAAACTATAACTACTCCCAGGAAATATTTGATGATTTGGTAAAGAACGTTGATAATAAGGCATTTCTGCTCTTTCCAAGGTTTCTAAGTTACTATTTTGCACAAAAATTTGTCGAGAAAGAGGCAAAAGTGCCCAAACAAGGTGTCTCATTCAAAATAAACTGTTTAACAATAGAAACTTTTTCAAGAATGATGGCACCAATAAAATTAAAAACAAAAGAGGCAGAGCAGGTTTTAGAAACTGCCACTGACCCTCAAGAAACCACTGCTGAGCCCACTGCTCCAGGTGATCAGAGTAGCACACCCACTGCTCTGAAACCCACACCTGCCACCAACAAAAAGACCAAAAGAAAACCATCCAGAAAACCCACAAACCCACACCAAAGGCAACTCTGGAAGATGAGATCCCAGAGTTAATGCCAGTGACAACACAAAAGTCACAAGAAACCACTGCTGCTACTTCCTCACAGCAGTTGGAAGAAAGATCTCAACCCCAGCCTAAAACTCCTCCTGCATCCTCACAAAAGGTTCAGGTTGTAAGCACAGGGACACCACATTATGAAGCTCTGTATCCACTCGGATCCATCTTCCACAGTCCTGATCCCAAGGACATGTCTCTTTCTACCCCCACACCCTCACCAATAATATTACCACAATCAATAATGCCCCTGTTGCATGCAGTTGATATGGCACAGACACAAACCAGTTCCTCTCAGTCACCTATCACTAAGAGTATACCTCCACAAGTGACTGGGTCTGATGTGCATACCTCTGCTATCCCAGCAACAGTTGAGGAGGTTACACCCCTTGAGTTACAAGTAACTCTTGGTGGTAGTTCAAGTGGAGCAGCAACTACAACTGATGGATCAACAGATCTTCAGTTGGACAGTTGTTTCATAACTAAGACTCCCTTGAAGGCAATTTCTTCCATGGCAACATCGGTAACCACCAGTGAGTTAAATATAACCACTGGTACCATCAAAGGTTTATCGATTGCTGAAGAAAGAAGTCCCTAGTACCAAGAACAAGGGGCATCAATGGATGATTTTTGGGATTCACTTCCTAAGTCAAACATTGATACAACCACTACTGGTGGGATTCAGATGATCCTGTTAATTCAGGTGATGATTCAAGATATAATGAATTGACGGCCAGAGTTGAAAACCTGGAATCTTCAGTTGCAGAAATAAAAGATATGGTGCAACAGCTGTTACAAGCTCAAATAGCCCAATCATCTGCTCCTCTTGCTCAAGCACCTGCTCCATAAGCATTTGCTGCAAATGAGCTATGGGACATCCTCCAACCACTGCTTGAACAACAACAACAACAAATGGCTGCTAAAAAGCATGCTCTTCAAGTGCAAATGTTGACCAACATGGTTGAATCTCGGTTCAAAGATACTCAAGCTGATATCAAGGCTATAAAGGCCAGCATTCAACAGAATGCTCAAAGTGAGAAAGCTCCATCTGCCATTTTCTTCATGGATACACCCCTGGCAGATAATGCCAAAAAGGGGGAGAAAATCAGGTTGAAAAAGAAAGGTATAGAAGATGGGATGCACATTGAACCTGAGAAACCCAAATCCACAAAAACTTCAACAGCTGATACAACAGTAGTTACAAAAACTGCTGTCAGTAGCCAAACAGCTGCCATTACATCAACACACACACCTCCAACACACACAACTACTGTTTCAACACACACCACTACAACTACTGCTCCACCACCATCATCATCTGTGTCTATAACACAAAAACCACCACTATCATCATCTACAATCATATCACCACCATTGCCTCCTGCCATAAAGCAGAAGACAGCAGATGTTATAACATCTGTTGTAATGACAACAGTGGTTGAAACACCAATTGTTTCAACTACTGTCAGTCAGTCACGTTCACAAACCACTGATCCACCCAAAACATCATCAGCCTCCCCTCAAATAAAGAGGAGAAGGGTTTTCATTCCTGATGATGAGTCACCACCACCATCACATCTTCCATCCCCTGCTCAAAAGCAGAAGACATCTGCTGACACATCAGCAGTTGTAATAACAACAACAGTTGAGACACCAGTTGTTTCAACAGTTGTTAGTCAACCATCCACCACTGCTCTATCCTTTCCTATATCTCAACCAAATCTCTTTAGCAGAAAAAGAAAGCCAATCACTGCCGATGAAGGGATACATGATCCGAATGCTGAAAAGTATCCACTGGAGCTTGAAGCCATTAAAAATGAAATGAGGCAGTTTTATACAGAAACAAATCCATCAAAAAGAAAATTCTCCTCACTCATAGGCTATATAGCTCCAGAAGATATAAATGATTATCTCAAGATAAAGGCAAGGCAAGCTAAAGTTAAAGCCAAGGTTGACAGTGAGAAAGAAAGGCTAAGCGAAGAAGGCATTGCGAATAGACTGGAGTTCTACCTTGCAAAGGTTAAGCAGATGGAAGAATATGCACAAGAGCTAGACAAAGAAAAGGCTGATCAAAAGAAGAGACTGAGAGATCAACTTCTAGCCTTCATCATGAAAGAAAAGTTCTATTCTGCTGAAGAATCCCAGCTTAAAGAATGGCCTTTAGTAGCTTTGAAGCATGAGGCTGAAAGGATCCAAAGAATCAAAAATGATCCCTCAAAGAAGAAAACTGCTGCAAACTGGAGTAAGTAAAAAAGACTCATTGCTGATCTCACTGCTGAGTATAAAAGAAAGAAGAGGGAGTTGGTGGATGCTAAGATAAGCACTGCTGAAGCCATATCAAAATGGTCTAGGCAACAAACTGATGAAGCTTATGAAAGACTTGAGAAGCAGAGGATGAAAGCCTCTAACTCTCCTAAAAGGTCTGACTACAAAAAGCTTCAACAGCAAGTCAAACTTTTCGAAACACAGATCAGCACAGCAGAAGATTTTGTCACAAAGCTGAGTAAAGAAAAGAAGGAAATGCTATCTGCTGGAGTAGATAAGAACAAAGAAGCTGAACAGATTGAAGAAGCTATGATGAAAATAGCTTCAGATAAAGAAAGATTGGCTAAACTACAAGTCCTTACCAAAAAGGTTAAAGTAGTAAGCCAAAAGTCATCAGCAGGCATCACAAACAGTGAGCTGATTGACAAAGAAGTTGAAGCAGATATAGCTGAAGCCAACAAGATCATTGAACAAGCATTCATACGAGTGTCTAAAGCTCATGATGCTGCTCTTCACTTCTTCATGCCAATCACTTCAAGTTCATCAGATAATAAAGCTCTCCCAAGAAACCCATTGAGTTCAAAAATACTAAAGTGGATGTCTGATCAAAAGACCCAGGATCTCCTTGAGCTGAAGATCTACAGGTGATGTGAAGCATATATCAAGGAATCAGGCACTAGGCCTAGGTGCTGAAGATCTACAGGATCTCCTTGAGCTTACACTGTGCAGGGATGAGGATGATACAAGTTCCAAGGATTTTGAGGAAGACTTTAAAAGAAAAGCAATGGAACTTCTGATGAAAAATAAAGGTCCTGAATAAGGAAGGGTTTTGGCATTATCTGTTCCAGGGGGAGATTGTTGGGATTGAACCCTAACAGAGGAACAGATAATGTAAAGCCAAAACCGGATCCCATCAGTGGACTCCTAATAAGCAGCAGTTTACTCTAATCTCTCCCCTTGAAAGTGGTTATCTAACAGCTGATAAATGTTAAGTGCTGCTGAACTACAACAACTGATAAACCAAACTCTGATGATTACCTAACAACTGCTGAAGACAAACTCTGTTGCTCTATCTACTGCTGTTTCCTAAGTGCTGCTGAAGTTTCAAGCACTGCCCTCTCAAAGACTGATCACCTTTGAAGGAAGCACTGAAGACTCAACATCTGTGCTAAGGCTACAACAGTGGAACGTGAAGCAGTAGTTTTCCTTATGTTTTGTATGTTAGTGAATATCAGATGTTACATAAAAGTAGTTTGTATAGGACAGTATTTGTAGTTTGTTAGGTCGTTAGATGTCACTATCATGGTGACGTCAGCTGAAGTATATCAGTAGTTTGGTTGGCCTATAAGTATGACAGTACTCTGTACTGTTACACTTGATCGTTTTGAGTGAGTTCTTCTCCTCAATTCATCCTTTCATCTTGTGCAACCAACTCTGGTGTATCAGGCTGAGGGGGAGTTTAGATTGTAAGCTTTTACTGTAATCTTTTGCTTTTATGTAAAACATTTGAATCAATGAAAAGCAATTGTTTATCAATCTATACTTTCCTTTGTTTGTGTTTACAAAGTTTGCTACCCATTTCCGCTGCACTTATTCATTTTATGCAAACAAACACAAATCATGACAGCCTCAGATCCTAACAGGCAACCTCCAACATAGAGAGCGATATCCCGTTTCATACCCGGCCACCAGTACTTGTAACGAAGGTCCTGGTACATTTTATCGGCAGCGGGATGAACAGAGTATCGGGACTTGTGGGCTTCGTTCATTATAATCTTTCGCAAATCGGTCCGCTTAGGGATCCAGATTCAGTCCAGATAACAGAAAATCCCATCTGCTTTGCTTACAAGCTGAGCTCCATCATGGTAGATTCTCTCCTTCTTCAAAGTGCGTTCGTTAAAGCAAGCATGTTGGGCTTCGCGGATGAGAGATTCGAGGTTGTGCTGGGCTTGGGTATTGCGAATACTGAGCAAATAACTCCGTCTGCTGAGTGCGTCGGCAACAACATTTGCCTTGCCTGGGTGATAGCGAATCTCACAGTCGTAATCGTGAAGAAGTTCTACCCATCGGCGTTGACGCATGTTAAGTTCTTTCTGATTAAAGATGTGTTGTAAACTCCTGTGATCGGTGAAGATCGTACACTTGGTACCATACAGGTAGTGTCGCCAAACCTTCAATGCAAAAACAACTGCGCCTAGCTCGAGATCGTGGGTTGTATAGTTCTTCTCGTGGATTTTGAGCTGACGAGATTCGTAAGCTATAACCTTGTCTCGTTGCATGAGGACACAGCCAAGACCTAGGTTAGAAGCATCACAGTAGACAATGAAATCGTCGTTTCCGTCTGGCAACGCGAGAACGGGAGCATTGCAGAGCTTGCGCTTAAGGGTTTGAAAAGCAGACTCTTGTTCAGTTCCCCAAACAAAAGACCTGTCTATATGGGTGAGAGCGGTAAGCGGCACAGCGATCTTAGAGAATCCTTCGATAAATCGTCGGTAATAACCCGCTAATCCAAGAAATGATCGGACTTCAGACGGGTTCCTTGGCGTAATCCAGCTTTTAACTGCTTCAATCTTCGCGGGATCGACATGAATACCCTGACTATTCAAGATTTGACCCAGAAATTGAACCTCCTCCAACCAGAATTCACACTTGGAGAACTTGGCGTAGAGTTGGTTTCCCTGAAGTAACTCGAGAACCAAACGAAGATGTTGCGCGTGTTCGGCTTTCGACTTGGAATAAATCAGGACATCGACGATGAACACAATGACGAAACGGTCAAGATAAGGCTTACACACGCGATTCATCAGATCCATAAAAACCGCAGGTGCGTTGGTTAGACCAAAAGGCATAACAACGAATTCATAATGGCCATATCGGGTTCGAAAAGCGGTTTGGGGATGTCTTCCTCTTGAATCCGCAATTGATGATGACCTGAACGCAAATCGATCTTCGAGAAACACTTGGCACCTTGCAGCTGATCGAATAAGTCGCCGATTCGGGGCAAAGGGTAACGGTTCTTGATGGTCAGCTTATTCAATTCCCGATAGTCGATGCACATCCTGAACGACCCATCCTTCTTTTTGACGAAAAGGACTGGCGCGCCCCATGGAGAGGTGCTCGGGCGAATAAAGCCTTTTTCAAGTAATTCCTGGAGTTGGTTTGAGAGTTCCCTCATTTCAGATGGCGCGAGTCGATAAGGGGCTTTGGCAACAGGGTTAGCTCCAGGAATGAGGTCGATACGAAAGTCGATATCACGACTTGGCGGTAGTCCAGGAAGATCATCAGCGAACACCTGAGGAAATTCACGAACCACTGGAACGTCTTTGACTTCAACCTTCCTTTTCTTTTCCTTCTCCTCTACTACAATGTTGGCCAAGAAAGCGTTGTATTCCTTGCGAAGATACTTGCTAGCTTGGACGCATGACATAAGTTTAAGACCTTTCGAAGCTGTTTCACCGTACACACACAATAAGTCTCCATTCGCGAGCGAGAATCGAATCATCTTTTCGAAGCACACTGTCACACCCCCAAAAATCCACACGCGGAGTACCACCGCTTGGAGGCGTGACATGACCAGGATCAAGCCACCAATCATATAGAACAATGTATAAAGTAAAAGTAATTGCAATTTAACCAAACCAATCCATATGAAAGGTGTTCCAAAACATAAATATGTTATCACTGTTTAGCGGAGGCATATAAGTAAAACCCTACATAATAAAGTGTGAAATGTCATAAGTGTTTAATGAAACAATCATGATCCTAGCCCACAACGACCTGCTCCTCCCTGTGCAAGCTCCATGTATCTAACGACCTGCAAGGCATGTAACAGAGGATCAACAACTAGTTGAGCGAGTTCACAGTTTGTAGTTCAGTAATTGTAATAGTATAGTAAGCCTTGTGTTCGTTCATTAAGTCATGTATCGTATTAGTTCGTATCGCGGCCCTCTAGGCATGTATGCGAAGATTAGGGAAAGTTCTCAAGTATTCTAGACTAGGTATATTTGTATCGCGGCCACCCGGCATCTGTGTGAAGTTTAGTGAATAGTTCGCAGCCCTTTCTAGGCATGTGTGCGAAGATCAGTCATATTATCGCAGCCAACCCCTGGCGTGTATGCGAAGATCAGTTCTATTAGTATCACTAGTCTAGTAGTATCTTATCAATAACCTTCCTCACCCGAGGATCATATCACTAATTTCCATTATCTAGGTAAGTACAAGTAAATAATCAAATCCCATTCCCACCCTGGGAACCCCATGCCTTGGCTGTGTGAACTCACCTTGGTTTGCTCGGTATGCTAATCTATGTGCTCGTAAATAATCAATCAATCAGTCGAATCCTATAGTATGCCCGTATACCAGATCAGTTTATGTTCGTAAAGATTCACATGCAATCTATGTCATAACATGTACTTAAGCAATTATCACGTATCACGTAAGCAGATAAACAAAATCGTGCCATTCATGTTGCATGTAAGTGTCATTTACAGTTCGCACTATCATGGTTATTCATATAATACTTGACGGGGTTAACATACGTAACGGAAGTGATAAACTAGCAGAGTTAGTTAGCTAACAACGTTCACAACACATTAGAGTTACATGCTTAACGGAGTTACACCAATTTAACACAGTTAGAAAGGTTGACAGAGTTAACAAACTGACTCAGTTAATGAACTAAACAATGATACTGTTGTCACACACTTTAAATGAAATCACTATATACAAAGCACTTGTGCCGAAATCCTGTTCTGGGCGAAAACCCTTTTAATTTCTATGCATAACAATCTTAAAGGTCGGACAATGAGCATCATCTAAAATAAATCGGACATCATGCACTCCCCCACACAAAACCCGGACCCCTTACACATTCAAAAGTCGGACATAAAGCTTACAACATGAAAGTCGGACCATGGGGGGTGGGGGTTTAAAGCTCGGACCAAGGGAAGGGCTCACAAAACTCGGACCCCCTTCATGTGCTTAAAGGTCGGACAAGGGGGTGTGGGGGTAAAACTCGGACCATAACCCCCTCTGAAACTCGGACTGCCTGTTGTTCATAAAGGTCGGACCTTTGGGTCCTTGTAAAAGTCGGACTTCATGTTTAAAGGTTAAAAGTCAGACATCAACTATTACAATAAAGGTCGGATAAGGTTCCATCATCACAAAACTCAGACAAATAATCAATCACACATACGAATGTTCCAGTTCCTTGCGATTGTATCAGTTACGTTATCACGTTCTTACGATTAAGAAAACCCTAATTCATATCTGTATAGCAGTAATCAAAACAACAATCAATATTTCTACATATCATACATCTAAATCATCAGGCAATCGATTATACAACTTGTCAATCATCATAATCATAATAATCAGAATCAAATTAACAATTACAGAACTTAGCATGTGAAGAACTAGGGTTTACAAGAATTCACAAGAATCAAGATTTGAAAACAATCAAACAATCAATAACCATTTACCTTGGATTGATTCTAGACAGAAAGAGGAAATCAAGAGTGATTAGGAACTTGTGCCAATGATGATGATTGATTGCCAGAGAAAACCAGAGAAAGTGAAAGTACGTGCTTGGATTTCTTGGGTGATGATTAGTGAATGATTAGGGTTATGAATCACTAGGATTTCACTAATTACTCTCTACATCCTCAAGTATTAACTTTTACATAAGTACACCATCTCAAAATAGTTCACAGTTCCACCACCAAGTTCATACATTTGACAAATCCTTCATAATTAATACATAACCATGCTCAAAAACAATATACTTAACTGAATCAAAACGTTACAGTTTCACAGCAAACTAATTGTGCAAGTAAACAACTACCTAAACAATGAACGTGTAATAAATGCGAGAATGGAATCTTGGAAACTCGAGTTGTCACATTATCCCCAACTTGAAAGAAATTCCGTCCCGAAATTTAGCATGCGGTTACTGAGGAAGCTAGGGAAGTTGTATCGTTTACTGATTTTCCTGGGGTGTCACATCATCCCCCCGTTGATTTGGAATTTCGTCCCGAAATTCTGCAGTAGTAGCTTCAGCCTCAGTAGTGGTTGCACAGTTTCCGAATAAATGGGGATACTTGAGTTCCATTTGATCTTCTCGTTCCCATGTATACTCTGGGCCACGACGGGAGTTCCAACGAACTCGTACAAGAGGTATTCTAGTGTTCTTGAGGACCTGGACATCCCGGTCCGTGATTTCAACAGGTTCCTCGACGAACTGCAACCGCTCGTCGATAGTGAGCTCCTTCAAGGGAACTATGAGGGTCTCATCTGACAGGCGCTTCTTCAGATTCGACACGTGGAAAACATTGTGAACTGCACCGAGTTCAGCTGGTAGGTTTAGCTTGTATGCCACTTTGCCAATCTTCTCAATGATCTCAAACGGTCCGACGTACCGCGGATTTAGTTTGCCTCGCTTGCCAAAGCGAACCACACCCTTCCAGGGTGAAACTTTAAGTAAAACCCGGTCCCCGACCTGAAATTCCAACGGTTTCCTACGCTTATCCGCGTAGCTTTTCTGACGGTCGCGAGCTGCCGCCATGCGTTGCCGTATTTGCGCAATCTTTTCTGTGGCGTCCACTACAAGTTCTGGACCCGTGATTTGACTATCCCCCACCTCTGCCCAACAGAGAGGTGACCGGCATTTACGTCCGTACAATGCCTCGAATGGAGCGGCTTGTATGCTGGTGTGATAACTGTTATTGTATGAAAACTCCACTAAAGGGAGGTGCTTTTCCCAGTCATTGCCAAAATCGATAACACATGCCCGAAGCATGTCTTCTAAGGTTTGAATCGTGTGCTTAGACTGCCCATCCGTCTGAGGGTGATATGCCATGCTCATGTCTAATCGAGAGCCAAAAGCCTTGTGCATTGCTTGCCATAATTCTGACGTGAATCGTGCATCACGATCCGAAATGATAGAGGTGGGCACCCCGTGCCTCGAGACCACTTCTTTCAAGTAGATGTCTGCTAATGTGGAAAACTTGTCTGTTTCTTGGATTGCCAAGAAATGAGCAGACTTGGTGAGTCGATCCACGATCACCCAAATAGTATCATTCCCACGCTGGGATCTAGGTAGGCTAGTAACGAAATCCATGGAAATTTCCTCCCATTTCCACTGAGGTATCTTTGGTTGTTGGAGTAGGCCTGCTGGTTTCTGGTACTCTGTCTTGACTCTCGCACAAGTCAAACATTTGCCGACGTAAGTTGCAATGTGGGCCTTCATGCTAGGCCACCAGTATGTAGTTCTGATGTCGTGATACATTTTATCCGAACCTGGATGTACCGAGTAGCGAGACTTATGAGCTTCATCCATCACAAGTTCTCGTAAACCGCCATATAGTGGAACCCAAATGCGTCCTGTTATATAGTAGGCATCGTCTTCCCTTTGTTCTAATCGTTGCCTTGAGCCGCGTAAGGCTTCAGCCCTGACGTTTTCTGGTTTCAATGCTTCCACCTGAGCATCTCGTATCTGTGCAGGAAGATCAGACTGAATAGTGAGCTACAAAGCTCGTACACGCCTAGGTAAAGTGTCTTTTCGACTGAGAGCATCCGCCACAACATTGGCTTTGCCTGGATGGTACTTGATGGCGTATTCGTAATCATTAAGTAACTCGACCCATCGTCGTTGACGCATGTTCAATTCCTTCTGCTTGAGAATATGCTCGAGACTCCTGTGATCGGTGTAAATAGTGCACTTGGTACCGTACAGGTAGTGTCGCCATATCTTGAGCGCAAAAACAACAGCTCCCAGCTCTAAATCGTGCGTCGTGTAATTCCATTCATGAACTTTGAGTTGCCGCGAGGCATAGGCAATAACTTTATCACGCTGCATCAATACACAACCAAGCCCCTGTATCGATGCGTCACAATAGACCACAAAATCATCCGTGCCCTCAGGCAATGAGAGAATAGATGCGCTGCATAGTCTATCCTTCAGGTACTGAAAAGCCGTTTCTTGTGTATTACCCCATCGATAGGTAACACCTTTCTGTGTCAACATTGTAAGCGGCTGTGCGATCTTGGAGAAGTCTTTAATGAACCGTCTGTAGTAACCCGCCAAACCCAAGAATTGGCGTATTTCTGTTGGAGTGCGAGGCGCTGGCCAATTCCTGATCGAATCTACCTTGGATGGATCGACATGAATCCCATCCCTGTTCACCACATGGCCTAAGAAGTGGACTTCACGAAGCCAGAAGTCGCATTTTGAAAACTTAGCATATAGTTGTTCCTTTCAAAGAAGTTCCAAGATAAGACATAGGTGCTGCTCGTGTTCCTCCTGACTCTTGGAGTAGATCAGAATGTCGTCGATGAAAACAATGACGAACTTGTCTAGATAGGGTTTGCGCACCCTGTTCATTAGATCCATGAATACGGCAGGCACGTTCGTTAACCCGAATGGCATAACAAGAAACTCGTAGTGACCGTAGCGAGTTCTGAATGCTGTTTTGGAGACGTCCTCATCCCGGACTCTCAGCTGATGGTAACCAGACCTTAGATCAATCTTGGAGTAGTAACTCGACCCTTGCAACTGGTCGAATAAGTCGTTGATACGAGGAAGAGGATAGCGGTTCTTCACTGTGACCTTGTTCAGTTCGCGGTAATCAATGCACATCCTGAAAGTGCCATCCTTCTTTTTCACGAATAGTACTGGAGCTCCCCAAGGCGAAGAGCTTGGACGAATGAAGCCCTTATCCAAGAGCTCTTGTAGTTGCTTTGACAGTTCTTCCAGTTCGGTTGGAGCTAATCGACACGGTGCGCGTGCTATAGGTGCTGCTCCTGGAGCTAGCTCGACTTGAAACTCGACCTGGCGATGAGGCGGTAGACCAGGTAATTCTTCAGGAAACACTTAAGGAAAATCACGTACAACTGGAATATCCTCTATCCTTTTCTCTTTCGTCGATGCATCAGTAACTAATGCCAAAATGGCAGTGTGCCCCTTTCGTAAACATTTCTGAGCCTTCAAGAAAGAGATGATGCCAACCACAGCACCACTCTTGTCGCCTTGGACTTCGAGAGGTTCCTTACCCAAACGAGGAATACGAATGATCTTCTCCTTACATAGAATCTCTACCTGATGCTTGGATAACCAATCCATGCCAATGACGACGTCAAAACTACCCAGAACTATAGGAATGAGGTCGATAGAGAAAGTCTGACCAGCGAGGATAAGATTACAACCTTGAACTATGTGTGTGGCCTCTATACTTTTACCGTTTGCTAACTCTACGACATGTTTGGTGTTTAGGAGAGTTGTTGCACGTTTTAACATTTGACTAACTTTCAATGACACATAACTTGTATCCGCACCCGAATCAAACAATACAGTGACATAAAAGTCGTCAAGAAGAAACTTACCCATGACTACGTTGGGATCATTTCTCGCTTCTCCCTGCCCCAGCACAAATACACGACCCCTTGCTTCGTTGCCGTTGTTGTTCCCACCATTGTTGTTGTTGTTGCCATTTCCCTGATTGTTGTTATTGTTGCGATTCTGGTTCTGGTTTAACTGGGGGCAATCACGCTTGAAATGACCTTCAGCCCCACACTGAAAACATCCCCTGTTGCCCCGCTGTTGCTGCTGCTGATGCTGGTTCTGTGGAGCTGGTGGTGGGTGTTGCTGGTTCTGATTTGCAGGTCGCGAACTCCTGCAGTCTTTAGCTTCATGCCCTATCCTGAGACATCTCTGACAACGTTCTTTGCGACACCGTCCACTGTGGTGTCTGTTGCACCTGTTACACAATGGGTGAATTCCCCGATATCCACCCTGCCCCTGACTGCCTGAGGAGTGCTGACTGGGACTCTGATAACTGTTAGTCTTTCGCTGCTGAACCTGTGACTGAACTGAAGCTGAACCTTTACTGGAATCCCCATCCCATTTTCTTTTGTTGTCACTAGGAGTAGCAGAAGTAGTAACAGCAGTAGTGGTAGCACTGATGCGTTTTGGCAGCTTGTTCTGTTCCACTGCCTGATCCGTAATACGATGAGCAAGGCGCTGAATAGCCTGGATGTTGTCAAGATTAGCCGATGTCACATGGCTCTGGATCTCTGGCGCTAACCCCTTGAGATACAACTCAATCCGCTTGATTGGAGGGTCCACCATAGTTGGACACAGCACGGCCAGCTCGTTCGACCGTTTAGTATAAGCTTCGATTTCTGACCCAGTCATTTTCAAATGGTAAAACGCATCTTCCAACTTGTGGATGTCTTCCCGTGTGCAGTATTCACGTTTAATCAGTTCCTTGAAATCATTCCAAGGGGTGGCGTTAGCAGCTGCCAACCCTAGGATCTGTACCTGCGCGTTCCACCAAGTTAACGCGATTCCTCCCAAAGTACCAGTGGCGTACTTGACCCTGCGAGCCTCAGGGCATTCACACATCTCGAATACCGACTCGAGCTTCTCAAACCAATGGAGTAGTCCCACTGCTCCTTCCGTGCCACTGAATGTGCTTGGACAACAGTCCATGACGTTCTTGAATGTGCAGACAGGTTATGGAGCGTTTTGACCTATTGTGTATAGAATAGGACAATATTAAATACAAAGGTTGATTTAGGAATGTAGGATTCAAAGATCCTAGTGTGTATCCCATCCGCAGGGTATACTACCTGCTTGTGCAGCTGCAAGTGCCGCAGCTACTCGTTCATTAATAAGTGCCGTCAACTGGGCTTGAGTCATGTTCACACGTCCAGACATGATCTTCATAGTAAAAGTAGAATAAGTGAGAAAGGTTCGCGAGTAGTGCGATGACAGAAGAGTGTAAGTACATAGGTGTTCTCAAGCAATAACAAATAGTGAGCAAGGTAATTTAAGCATACTACGAGCAAAGTTCTATGCAATTCTAGCATGTAGCCAATAAACATAAACCTTATTACCTAGGAGGTTGAGTCTTGCACGTGGAGCGAAGCGTCGTTGTGGATCGTTGAGAGCACTGTTCTGGTTATAATCTGGTTTTAATAAAAACGTTTTCCCTTATTAAAACCGAGTTCTCTATAACCAATGGCTCTGATACCAATCTGTCACACCCCCAAAAATCCACACGCGGAGTACCACCGCTTGGAGGCGTGACATGACCAGGATCAAGCCACCAATCATATAGAACAATGTATAAAGTAAAAGTAATTGCAATTTAACCAAACCAATGCATATGAAAGGTGTTCCAAAACATAAATATGTTATCACTGTTTAGCGGAAGCGTATAAGTAAAACCCAACATAATAAAGTGTGAAATGTCATAAGTGTTTAATGAAACAATCACGACCCTAGCCCACAACGACCTGCTCCTCCCTGTGCAAGCTCCATGTATCTAATGACCTGCAAGGCATGTAACAGAGGATCAACAACTAGTTGAGCGAGTTCATAGTTTATAGTTCAGTAATTGTAATAGTATAGTAAGCCTTGTGTTCGTTCATTAAGTCATGTATCGTATTAGTTCGTATCGCGGCCCTCTAGGCATGTATGCGAAGATTAGGGAAAGTTCTCAAGTATTCTAGACTAGGTATATTTGTATCGCGGCCACCCGGCATCTGTGCGAAGTTTAGTGAACAGTTCGCAGCCCTTTCTAGGCATGTGTGCGAAGATCAGTCATATTATGGCAGCCAACCCCTGGCGTGTATGCGAAGATCAGTTCTATTAGTATCACTAGTCTAGTAGTATCTTATCAATAACCTTCCTCACCCGAGGATCATATCACAAATTTCCATTATCTAGGTAAGTACAAGTAAATAATCAATAACCATTCATGTTGCATGTAAGTGTCATTTACAGTTCGCACTATCATGGTTATTCATATAATACTTGACGGGGTTAACATACGTAACGGAAGTGATAAACTAGCAGAGTTAGTTAGCTAACAACGTTCACAACACATTAGAGTTACATGCTTAACGGAGTTACACCAATTTAACACAGTTAGAAAGGTTGACAGAGTTAACAAACTGACTCAGTTAATGAACTAAACAATGCTACTGTTGTCACACACTTTAAATGAAATCACTATATACAAAGCACTTGTGCCTAAATCCTGTTCTGGGCGAAAACCCTTTTAATTTCTATGCATAACAATCTTAAAGGTCGGACAATGAGCATCATCTAAAATAAATCAGACATCATGCACTCCCCCCCCCCCCACAAAACCCGGACCCTATTCAAAAGTCGGACATAAAGCTTACAACATGAAAGTCGGACCATGGGGGGGTGGGGGTTTAAAGCTCGGACCAAGGGAAGGGCTTACAAAACTCGGATCCCCTTCATGTGCTTAAAGGTCGGACAAGGGGGTGTGGGGGTAAAACTCGGACCATAACCCCCTATGAAACTCGGACTGCCTGTTGTTCATAAAGGTTGGACCTTTGGGTCCTTGTAAAAGTCGGACTTCATGTTTAAAGGTTAAAAGTCGGACATCAACTATTACAATAAAGGTCGGATAAGGTTCCATCATCACAAAACTCAGACAAATAATCAATCACACATACGAATGTTCCAGTTCCTTGCGATTGTATCAGTTACGTTATCACGTTCTTACGATTTAGAAAACCCTAATTCATATCTGTATAGCAGTAATCAAAACAACAATCAATATTTCTATATATCATACATCTAAATCACCAGGCAATCGATTATACAACTTGTCAATCATCATAATCACAATAATCAGAATCAAATTAACAATTACAGAACTTAGCATGTGAAGAACTAGGGTTTACAAGAATTCACAAGAATCAAGATTTGAAAACAATCAAATAATCAATAACCATTTACCTTGGATTGATTCTAGACAGAAAGAGGATATCAAGAGTGATTAGGAACTTGTGCCAACGATGATGATTGATTGCCAAAGAAAACCAGAGAAAGTGAAAGTACGTGCTTGGATTTCTTGGGTGATGATTAGTGAATGATTAGGGTTATGAATCACTTGGATTTCACTAATTACTCTCTACATCCTCAAGTATTAACTTTTACATTAGTACACCATCTCAAAATAGTTCACAGTTCCACCACCAAGTTCATACATTTGACAAATCCTTCATAATTAATACATAACCATGCTCAAAAACAATATACTTAACTGAGTCAAAACGTTACAGTTTCACAGCAAACTAATTGTGCAAGTAAACAACTACCCAAACAATGAACGTGTAATAAATGCGAGAATGGAATCTTGGAAACTCGGGTTGTCACACACACAACTTCAGCATGGTTTTCGCGAAGAAAGTCCATGCCTACTATGACATCAAAACTTCCGAGTTGCATTGGAATAAGGTCGATTGGAAAGAGGTGATTGTTGAGCTCGAGGGTACAATCACGGAGAACAGAGTTAACAGCGACGGTTCTTCCAGTAGCAACTTCGACTTTGAATGACGAGGGGAGATAAGAACGCTTACGACTAAGGAGCTTCTCGAATTCAAACGACACAGAGCAGTTATCGGCTCCAGTATCAAACAAACATGATGCATAAATACCATTCACAACGAACGTACCATTAACCACATTGTTGTCAGCCTGGGCTTGACGGGCATTGATGTTAAAGGTTCTGGCACGGGCTGCTTGCTATTGCTGCTGAGGCTGCTGTTGTTGCTGCTGCTGCTGGGGTTCTTGCTTCACAACCCTGTTCGGGCACATGTTTGCAAAGTGGTTAGGGTCACCACATGCAAAGCAGACTCGAGCATTGACCGCGGGCGCTTGAGCTGCTGGTTGGCCTTGAGGGGCTGGAAGTAGAGCTTGATGAGCGGCGGCTTGAACTGGGCTTGACGGGGACCATAGCGGTAGTTTGCAGTGAAATGCTCGTAAAGATTGCAGTGAGCGCAGAAACGACAGGCTATTCCCACCGGATGATGGTATGAGCATGTCGGGCAGAGCAGGTGGGGACCTGTGTAAGCGCCCTTAGCTGGCGGCGCATTGATCACTGGAGCTTGTCGATGGTGAGACTGCTGCTGAGCTGGTACGGCCTGCAGAGGGGCAGCAGTCGTTGTCACAACACAGTTCTTGTTGCTGTAGCTATTGTTGTTGTGCTTCTTCTTTCTTCTTGATGACTTGGAGGGTTGAGCAGTGGTGGTGTCGACGGTTGGCGCGGTGGTGGCTTGGTGCAGAGACTTGGTATGCTTATCCCAGAAACCAGACTTTACCCGCTTGTCATTGATCTCAGCGGCAAGCAGGTAGGTCTCTTCAATCGATGATGGCTTGGTGGCATGAACGAAATCGGCAACACAATCGGGTAGAGCTCGAATATACTTCTTGATGGCCATGTCTGACGTCTTGACCTGATCGGGACAGATGATTCTGTGCTGTTTAAAGCGTGCAGTTAAAGCAGTGTTGTCTCCATCCTTCTGCTTGATGTTCCAAAACTCGTCCTCCAGCTTTTAGCGTTCATGGAGAGGGCAAAATTCGTCCATCATAATTGCCTTTAACTCCTCCCAAGTCAGCTCATAAGCTGCATCATTCCCGCGCTTGTTTCGTTCGGCCATCAACCAGTCTAGAGCACGGGACTGGAAGACGCCTGTAGCATTGAGGGTGCGGAGATTCTCAGGACAACTGCTTTGGCGCAGAGTGACTTCAACTGAATCGAACCATTGGAATATGGCGGTAGGGCCATCTTCTCCGGTGAATTCCTTGGGTCCGCATGCTTTAAACTGTTTGAAGCTGAAAACAGTCTTGTTAGCGTCCTTAGGAGTTTCAGTTCGCGACTCCTCAGACGACTTGCTGGCATTTTCATATGCCTCGCTCACAGCCTTTGCCACGCTCTTGGCAATGAAAGCAGCGAGACGCCTATCTCTCTTTCCTGGCGAGTTAGTGGGGTTCGGTATCCAGATGATGACATGGTCTGCAACAGACATCGTCGTATATCTCAGACACAACAAATCGAATCTCACCTCACACGTTTACTACTTACTAAAGCTTAGAAACATGTCGAATCACACATCACATAAACACGCAGGCACATAACCATAGATTTACGTAATCACAGAAGAACATAGGCACGTAGAGCACAGAGACACATAAACACAAAAGCACATACATATTTAACACAGAAGCAGTCAGAATACAGAAACCTATTGTTCAAAGCTCGTGTATCGATCGTATTGTATATCGAGTAGTTTCGTACAATGGTATAGCATGTCGAGTATAGTACAGCATATATCGCCTTATGGTATCGTCTAGAATTACAACGACTTGCTAACGTTTTGAGGAAGAATAGCAATACGAGTCGTGTGTGTCGATTGAAGTGGTAGCAAAAATCGAGCGAACATCAAAATTAAACACATAAACAGGTAGATACACATAAAACAATAAAAATCAACGAAGCATCAGAGTCACCACTGCCGACTCAGAACATAAAAATCGGGAACTGGATTGTCTGCGGCTACTAGACATCGACTACCCAAAGCGATTTGACTATTCACATTAGACTTGTCGTCAGGTTTCGAC
Organism: Helianthus annuus; assembly: GCF_002127325.2. NCBI lineage: Eukaryota > Viridiplantae > Streptophyta > Magnoliopsida > Asterales > Asteraceae > Helianthus > Helianthus annuus. The sequence continues at coordinate 39,941,210 of NC_035434.2, read as the reverse complement.
TTTCAGGCTCGTGCTTCTGCCTCGATTCTTGGGCATTCAACACGCATTCCTTAGGTCATACTCGTGAGTTCAGGTCGTTGGAGTCCGTCGAGGCTTTGGTGAGATAAGTATAAGTTGGAATAAGTTGCCAAGGTTCGGGTTTCACCCCTGGCTTAGCAATTTCTTCCTTGTTTTAGCAAAACTTGAGGAGATTGAGCAGATAATTCTGTCGAGAGTTTGCGGTTTCCACACCTATTCCCGATGAATAATCTCCTCGTTTGTTAATAAATTGCAGCCGGAACAAATAATTTAGCCGAGAGGTAATAGCAGTGTAGTGCAAAGCAGTGTAGTGCAAAGCAAGAATAGTGAGGCATATAGGCTTGGTCTGTTGGTTCCTAACTATAGTCTAGGTCTCTAAGACAACGACCCGGACTAGGTCGTGTCCTGCCTAATTCCCTATAGTTATGGCTCTGATACCAATCTGTCACACCCCAACCGATGGCGGAATCATCGGGGCGTGGCACTGAGCGAAACAGATTGTTCAGAAGTTTCCATAACAACTATTTATATAATCCAGTTAAAGATACGTCCCATACCGTATCCTGAATAAACAAATACATTATTACAGACAATATCCAAACAAGAAATTCTGTTCTGACAACTCAGATTTAAACATAACAAAACTAAATATTGTTCAAATGCTCCTAAAGACCCAGCCTGACAAGATCTACAGACAACTATTTGTTGGGAGCCTCTAGAGCTTTATTCTAGCCTCGCTTTCCTAGCAAGCAAACATCTTAAACACCTGTCAAATACGTTAAAATAACGTCAATACATATAATGTAAAGGTGAGCATACAAGTTTGATAATATCATATAGAGTTCGAATAGTTTACGCATAACAAGCACGTACACAGAGGAAAACGAAGCATGTTAATTATCGACATGGACCTATCGATACCAATGACTGGGGGTTGACCGTTCGAGATGGTTCGCAATACATGGTTACCACTGTAATCCATGCAAGTAATTGTCCTTAACAACCCCCGTGAGAACGGGTGCTGAGTCCAAACTATAGTACTACGTCGTTAAGGCAGGTAGACAGCATTCCACGTGTAAACACAATCAACAAGCATTCATTTAGTCACGTAATACATGCATATTGGTTAGCGTTCAAATAGTTTGAGTAGTGTGATTGATTGTGTCTTGATATAAGTACGTATGTAACACCCAAAAGTGCTAAAAGCAAAAAGGGATCGAGTATACTCACTGCGGTTAATTGATGGATTGAAGGGAGCGCTTGAGAGTAGGGTTAACCTGAACAGTTCGATAGCATAACGATGAATAACGTGATTAATGGAAACAAGTGTAAGTGGGTCGAACATCCTGGTCGATCGAACGGCAGGTTTGATCGAGTGGGTTGTTCGTTCGGCTGGACAATCCGTTCGGACAGCCTGCTCGATCGGCCGGTAGGCTTGATCGGTTGGACTGTTCGAGTGGATTGTTTCTTCCTTTGAGTAGGATGTGTTTGTGTATGATGGTTTGAACTTTTGAAGTTTTTGTTGTAGCATTTGAGAACACTGAAGTGTTCTTACCTTTCAGGTCGATCGATCGAACGGTCTGTTCGATCGGTCGGCTTATCCGGTCGGTTAGGAACTTCCGTAGTAATCCTCAGCAGGTTGTCACTCGATCGAGCAGCATATCCGCTTGAACAACCTGTTCGTTCTGATAGCACGTTCGATCGCGTGGCGCCCCATTACGTCGAACGAGTTGAAAATCGATTAAGTGTTGAAGCATAGTATCTCATGATCCGAAGAGTAATGTTTACCAATCGAATAACATGTTCGATTGGGCATCACTTCGTTCAATACCATACTTCATGAAGTTGTGAAATGTGGGACCCTGTGCTAGCCGATCGGCTGGCCTGGTCGTTTGGCTGACATATCTGATCGGTTGGGCTGTTCGTTCGAACAGCCTAACCGTTCGGCCAACATCCTGACCTGGTCGGCCTGTTCGTCTAACACTTGGCTGTTCTGATTATTTGATGTTTTATTGAGGTAGTTTGACAACGAGTTGAACTATGACACTTTCGTTCCTGCTTGTTTCTCCTGCTCGGAAAGGAATCACCCAAGTTCGGCCGGTGAACGGTTCGGAACGTTAGTTTAACGTTTAACCCGAAGTCGGTGAACCTCGTAGATAGAACCCGAATCTTGAATCACACCACCATCGTAATGATTAGTGGGTTAGCTCAAGCTCCGTTTTACCGGTTTGTGGCATTGAGTGTAAGACAGTTGAAAGAAGGTTGGAAATCGTCCTTTCATCCTTTACATCATGTAAATGTTTAGATCTCTGATAGATCTTGACTTGTTTATGTGGAAATCGGTTAGATCCAAGCTATTCATGGTGGATTGAGGTCAAAACATGATGTTCTTGAAGAACAGCATGATGACATCATCCTAGAATGCTTAGATCTTGATGATTTCACGGTTAGAAATCATGATTTGAAAGATAGAAAGGTGTAGGAGCATGTTTTGATTAAGAAAGTACAAGATTTAGGTTAGAAACTTACCGAAGTTGAGAGAAATCTGAGAAAAGGTGAAGAACAGGAGCTGGTCGGTCAGATCTTTCCAAAAGTGGTAAAGATGACAATGACAACCATATTTATAGGCTCCAAAAGAGGAAAGTGTTAACCGATCGGACAGACATCCTGATCGGCTGGCCTGCTCGATCGAACAGCTGGTTCGATCGGCTGGCCTGTTCGATCAGTGTCTCTTGTTCGATCGGTGACCCCCTTTTGAGTGTTTTCCGACGGTTTTTGATATTCCGATTTCGGTCGAAGACGATACGAGTACGATAGAGTTTCCTATTCAAATTACTTTGAGTCCCAACTACTATATCTAACATACAATTACCTATAATTTACCGTATCCTAACGTTACCATTCGTCGTAGTTCGAGTTCGATTGTATTCGATTTGAGTTTCGAGTTTCGAGTTTCGATTGATTCGCTTGGGTAACACACCAAACATAAAATAAACACGCACAGGTAACACATAAGGCACACACACACACACGTATACAACAACCAAAGTTCGTATAATTTGAGATTCGAGTTCGATGATGGTTAGATCGGTTTGATTATAGATTAGTTAACTTTATCGCATTGTTACTTCCTACTATTCACAGTCGTAAATCGGTTCGCGTAGATAAAAACATACGATTACTTCGATTCTTCCTGATTACAACACTTACTCCACATAATACAAATAAAACTGAAAATGGACTATCTACAGTCAAAGAAAGTCAAAGTTAACTTGGACCTTGACTTTGACTTTGACATTCGAAACCACAGGGTGTTACAGGTAACATGTATATGGCCAAGATCATGCTTTGATCCTTACAAAAACACATGTAATCATCCTATGAATTCAAGATTTTCTATAAATACCCATCATGTTTGCCACTTTCATTTGCACATTTGATCCAATCTGCTCTAAGTGGAGGCATTCATTAGTTGAAAGCCACCAACCTGAGCATTTTTTGTTCAATTCCTCCTAGCTTGGACCCTTTGTAAGCTTCTTTCATGCTTGTTTATGTTTTTCAAGCATGAAAGTCAAACAGTGTTTGACTTTCTTCTTTGACCATGAATTGGTCAAGACAAAGTTTGATTGAACTTTGCAACATGAGCGTAATCACGATGGTTATAGCCCCTTGTGGCTATACCTACTAATTACCACGTCGATTAGTCGAAGTGAGGAGTCAAAGTTTCGGTCAAAATGGCGATTATGCGCATTTTGCGACGAAACTATTTTCGGGTATCAAAACACTTTGTTTTGATATTAAACCTGTTTTCTAACTTAGTTAAACATGTTTTAACATGTTTAACTCGTCACTTTTAGTCTAATGCTTGTATAGGGTCGTAAGTCAAGCGGTCTTGACAACCGCTTAGACTTTCGAACCCGACCCGTTTGGTCGATCATTAGAATCCGACCAAGTATATTTTGTGACCATAGTCGCATAGGGAATAACCTTCTGAGGTTATACCTTATGGTCACTTCGTTTAATTAGTTGTATGTTAGGTAGTTTATATGCCTTAGGAAAATGACCAAAATGCCCTTTTCATGCATAATTTGAATTTAAGCATATGTAACTTAAATTTTGGCACTTAAACTGATCCTGCAACATATTTAAACATGTTAGGGCATATAATACTTGTTATAGGACTTGTTAGGCGTCTCGAACGCGCATTCGCGCGAATGACGCGTTAACGTAGCGTAGACTATCTTAACGGGTCATAACGAGTCGTAAGCACTTAGGATAGGTTCTGATTTAGAATGTGGGGTTTGTTAAACCATATCACATTAATTCATATACTCATTTGGTTTACAAGACCTCATTCTACCCGATCTCCCGATTTAGGTGTCGATTTACTAACATAGCGATCCGATTACTAGGTGCCACTTGATTTCCTTGGTTTGCCCGAGCTTTGTTAAGTTCATTTAATCGAGGATACCTTGCAATTCAATGTGAGTACATAGTCCCCTCTTTTACCGTTTTCGAATGTTTTGGGGTGATTCATATGTGCTAAACAATTTCTAGTTTTCTAAACGAATGCTATGGTTTATGTTAAACACAACGATTTCAATAATATAAACGAACTTGTTGGGACGTTGGTCGAAAGACAATTGAATGAGATTCATTAACTATGTTTAAGCCGACCAGTAGTATGTTATGGTACCATAGGCTGTTATGGTACCATAGGATCTGACAAATCCCGTTGTCGGACTATCACCATGGTTATGGGGGTAATATGGTTAACGACAGAAGCTGATGAATTGTTAACTTACCCTTTGGTGGTTTGTTAATATGAGTTGAACAATTAGGTCGAGTCACACAGGTTTGAATGTATTCAATGAAACGACCAAAAGTTAGTTTTCACAATTTAAACACGAATTATTGGAACTATTCGAACTATGTGAACGATTTGAACTATTTGAACCATTGGAACTATTTGAACCATTGGAACTATTTGAGCTATTGGAACTATTTGTGCTAAGTGAACCATTGGAACTATTTGAACTATTTGAACCATTGGAACTACTTGAACTATGTCAACAATTTGAACTAGTTGAACCATTGGAACTATTTGAACTATGTGAAGTATTTGAACTATTTTAACCATGTGAACGATTTGAACGAATTGAACGACTGGGTTATGGTAAGTGATTAGGTAACGGGGCGAGTGTAATATGATAAAAGCATGGTGGATGCGCCGCTGGTACTTCTTATATATAAGTGCTTTTAACACATTACATGTCGTTGCGATATTTAGATCACTTGGACGAATGTTTTCAAAACGAAGTTACACTACAAGGTTTACTTAAAGATATAAACCATACGATGCTTACTTTCAACGGTGATTTACTACTTGGTTTACAAAGACAAATGTTTTCGATTAAGATTCATGACTACAATGGTTTTAGTTTATACATATATCAACTTGCAAAGTGGATAGAAACATACTTCAATATCAAACTCTTTTGTTTTTAAGGTACTCACTCGACAACTCTCGTTGTTGGACGAGGTATTGCACTATGTACTTAAAGCCATGAATCTAACACACTCACAAAACCTATGTACTCGCCGGCATTTTTATGTTGAATTATTTTCACATATGTTTCAGATACTGTATACGATGATGTTTGATGATGTTTATGATGCATGCTCACATAGGAATGGACGATGCCTTAGTGACTCTATAACAATGAAAGACAATTTGTTCATGTTTTGCTTCTGATTTCAATACAATGTAATAAACTTAATTTAATAAAACAAAACTTTAATCCATGTGTTGTGAAACAATGATTCTATTGCGACACTCCCCGACGTTTCCGCCGCGGTTTGTTGTTTTAACGCGGTCGGGGTGTGACAGTTATCAGCTTATGCTAAGTATCACTGCTACATATCAGTCATGTCGAGCTCTCTACAATACTCGTCTTCCAAGTAATTGAGCAATATCATTTGAGGACGCAAGTGCTCTTATCTTCGTTACAACACCAACACCAACTATAACAATATCAACATAGGCCATAGTCTTGGTGATAATTGTCGTCAATTTTCTTAGGAATTTACACTAATTATGGTGTTTGGTACTTGCAATAGGTGTGGAATTGGGCACATTGCTTCATATTGTGATCTATCAACTATTCGTAATTGTCCTCACACCAATGCATATGTACAATCACAAGTAGGCTCCACTTGGTACCTGGATACAGGTGCCAATAATCATGTGACACCGGATCTAGCGAGTCTTGACAACTATGAGGCATGTCATGGTAATGGTTTTCTTCATGTTTAAATTTCTTTCTATTCTTAGTATAGGTTCTTCAAATATTTATTCCCCACACAAATCCTTTCATCATGGTAATTGTTTTATTCATGCACTACGCTACTCACATGCCTCAATGAGCATGGTCTTTACACTCTTCATCTACATCTCCACAACATTTTAAGATCGTTTTTTTGCCACATGGGCGCCTTCTATCGTTTAGCACATGAGGCCTGGTCATCCATATCATCATCTTTTTCGATTTTTGAATTGCACTTGTTTTCTTCATGTTTCTATAAAATCACATTACATTTCATTTACTTCTTTTCCTTTGGGAAAATATAATAAACTACATTTATGTAATTACAATTTTCGTAGTTCAAATTACTTTGATTTACTATACTGGGATGTTTAGGGCCCTGCACCTATTTTATTATCCGATGGCCACCAATATTTTATGCTTTGTACCGATCACTTCTCTCATTAAGCCATTGACCAACTTTTTACGTCCCTTGTAATTACTCACTGATCGTCTTATCCTCACATGAATGGCAAAACAGTGATGTTGAACTCCATCATTTCCATTACATTGAGAGTAGCCTTGATCTTCTCGTACAATCATCTATTTCCAAGAGTTTTTGGCATTTCGCCTTTAATATTGTTGTTTGTCCTATTAATCGAAGGCCTTCACACACATCCTTTAACAAATCTCCTTATGAACATCACTTTCACCAACATCTTGACTACTCATTCCTTTATATGTTTGATTATCAATGTTTTTTTTCATTTTAGACCATACAATCCTCACAAAATGAATTTTTGTTCCACCTCATGTATCTTCCTAAGGTACAGTCCTAAGCACGTGACTATGGGAGTCTTGATCATATAAAAAAATACATCTATATTGCTAAGCATGCTCGCTTTCTGAAAATAACTTTCCGTTTCATTCTCTTCGTCAATTTGTTCCTCTAAGTCACTCTTCAAGCACTTACACAACTTATTATGATTTCACAAATCCACCTTATCACATTCCTCATTATCACTCTTTTACAACTTCTCCTCCAAACGCTCTTATACACAATCAAACACTCATTCTACACCAAACATTCCTCGATCTCCTATTGTTCCTACTCCTTCCTTTTCCTCATGCAACTCACACTCTCATCCTCATAATTCTCTTGCTCATCCTTGTCAATGTCCTTCTAATCTTTGACAAAATCCTAAACATTGTGTTCCATATAGTCCACCAGCTAATCATGTCACCGAGGTGCACATAATTGCACATATTTTCACATCATTTCATACCCATTTGAAGATTTCTTTTTTTCTTGAAAATATTAGTAAATTAGTTCTAGATTTGTTTAGTTTTGATTTTCAGAGCAATCGAGCCGCAAAATGGAAAAAGAAGCAAAAAAATGAGGAAAAATCAAGAGAAAGGTCAAGTTGCAGCTCAAGACACGGGTCATACATACATGCCATGCCTCGTGTATGATTCTCAAGTCATGAAAAAGTAGTGATATATACTTTCCTTGCTGATTGGGTGGTACCATTATGGTTGGCCTTTCCTTGCTGACTTAAAGCGATATGGTCGAGTGTGCTAGGATTCCGACCCAGGTACTACACAACTTTATGCATTAAGACACACAACTCCTTGTCTGACAATCGAGCCATTCTTTCAGCATTTGAAGGTGAAACTCTATAGTACACCCATTCTTTTGTTACCAGAAGGAAAAGATGATTTCGTTGTTTATTGTGACGCGTCTATCAAAGGACTTAGTTGTGTGCTGAAGCCTGTGAGAAGGTCATTGCCTACGCGTCACGCCAACTCAAGGTTCACGAAAAGAACTACACTACCCACGACTGGGAGTTGGGAGTAGTAGTGTTTGCACCCAAGATATGGAGACATTACTTGGACGGTACCAAGTGCACCGATCACAAGAGTCTCCAGCATATCTTCGATCAGAAGGAGTTGAACATGCGACCGCGTCGATGGGTCAGACTCCTTAATGACTACGAGTGCGCAATCAAGTACCATCCAGGCAGAGCCAATGTGGTGGCTGACACCATCAGTCGTAGGGAAACCAAACCTAAGCATGTACGTGCGTAACAGCTTACCATTCACTTCAGTCTTCCTACCCAAAATCCGCAACACCCAGGTTGAAGCATTAGAAGAAGGGAACCTTTTAGTTGAGTCCATGCGGGGCATGGAAAAGCGACTTGAACCCAAGGAAGACGTTACTCACTACTTCATGGAACACGTCTGGGTTCCATTCTTTGGAAACTTACGAGAGCTTGTGATGGGCGAAGCACACAAGTATCGCCACTCGGTGCATCCTGGTTCTGATGAGATGTACCACGACCTCAAAACCACGTACTGATGGCCTAGTGTGAAAGCTAACATAGCAACCTATGTTAGTAAATGCTTGACCTGTGCTTGGGTCAAGGTTGAATACCCGAAGCCATCCGGCCTACTCCAACAACCAGAGATACCGAAATGAAAATGGGAGCAAATTTCCATGGACTTTGTTATTGGCCTACCTAAATCTCAATGAGGTAACGATACCATTTGGGTAATAGTGGATCAACTGACCAAGTCTGCACACCTTCTGGCTATTAAGGAAACAGATAAGTTCTCTACTCTATCCGACATCTACTCGAAGGAAGTAGTAACGAGGCACGGAGTGCCAACTTCCATCATTTCTGATCGTGACCCACGTTTTGCATCTGATTTATGGCAGGCGATGCACAAATCCTTTGGCTCACGTCTAGACATGAGCACAGCGTATCACCCACAGACGGATGGGAAGACTGAATGCACCATCCAGACTCTTGAAGACATGCTTCGAGCATGTGTAATAGACGTTGGTAACGGCTGGGAAGGCACCTACCTTTGGTGGAGTTTTCTTATAACAACAGTTACCACACCAGCATCTAGGCTACTCCGTTCGAGGCTTTGTACGGACGGAAATGCCGATCACCCTTATGCTGGGCAGAAGTTGGCGACAGCCAAATCACTGGGCCAGAACTCGTAGTCGACACAGCGGAAAAGATTGCCCAAATACGCTGACGAATGGTGGCAGCTTGTGACCGTCAGAAAAGTTACGCTGATAAGCGCGGGATACCACTCGAGTTCCAGGTTGGGGATCGAGTGCTACTTAAAGTTTCACCTTGCAAGCTCCATAAGTACCTAAGGTCCTGCAAGGCATGCAGCAGAGAGTCAACAACTAGTTGAGCGAGTTCACAGTTAACATTTCAGTAATAGTATAGTGTGAGTAGTAGTATGTTCGTTCGTTATGTCATATATCGTATTAGTTTCCATCGCGGCCTCCCAGGCAGGTGTGCGAAGCTATTAGGGAATGTTCTTCCCAAGTATTCTAGACTAGGTTTATTCGTATCGCGGCCCCCCAGGCAGGAATGCGAAGATTAGTAAATTTTGTTCGCGGCCTTCCTAAGGCAGGTATGCGAAGTCAGTCATAATATCGCGGCCAACCCTTGGCAGGTGTGCGAAGATCAGTTCAATAAGTGTTACTAGTCTAGTCGTATCTTGTCGTTAGATTCTACCATCCGAGTATATACAATAAGTCATCCAATCCCATTCCCACCCGGGAACCCATGCCTTGGCTGTGTGAACTCACCTTGGTTTGCTCGGCAGATACACAGAAAGTTCGAGTAATCTATATGGTGATCAACCACGTCCTAGCATGGTTATCATACAAGTCAGGTTCGTATTCGAATATAGCACATAGGTTCTACACGTATTGTGGCAAATATAATCATGGCATACACAAGTATTACATAACAGTCCAATAGCAGACACGTAAACAAGTCCAAGTATCCGGCCCAAACAGTTGGGCTCGTAACAGTGCAAGGTCCAAACAGTGTGCATGTGTAGCTGGTCTCGAGTCGAGACTAGAGATCTCGAGTCGCAACAAAGGAGGTCTCGAGTTGTCATGGTTTGGTCGAGACTTCACGGTCTCGAGTCGCAATCGGACTCGCAAACGCTGGTCTCGAGTTGTGTTGTTTGTGTGCGAGTGTTGTGGTCTCGAGTCGAGACTAAGGGTTCTCGACTCGCAACCCGTGTCGATACTAGCAGCTTGTAACAGTTTCCTTATTATCAGCTCGATCAGTTCCGTAATATCAGCAAACAGATTAGGCAGTTTCGCAATTTAGATCAATCAACAAATCAACAGTTTCAAACTTAGTTACTATTCGATCAAACAAGTGTTTTATCCAGGAATCATGCATATTCATACTCGTTCATATCATTAACATCAAGGACAATCACAATCGGATCATACTCATACATGTAACAGCCAATTTTATTATTCATTCGGTTCTAAATCATGCAATCCTATCAATATGTATGTGAGCCGATTAACATGAACACTAAGAAACATCATAGTCAATCATGCTAACAGAAATTCTAGATCATGCAATCCGATTAATAACAACATCATCACATAAAGCATGCTTATCACAACATCCATAAGCATGAAATCGGTAAACACACACTAACCGGTTAAAGAAGGAATGATCCGAAACAAAACTTCGAGAGAGGTGGGGTGTTCGGCTGCCTTGGTTTCGAGTCGAGAGAGAGAGTGTGTGTTCTAGGGTTTGTGTGTGTGAGGATGTTTTGTAAAAGTGTGAGATAGTTACCACATCTCAAAGTTTATGCGATTAGGGGATGGGCCGAACCCTCTCTTGGGCTGCCCCATGGTCTCGAGTCGAATGTGTGTGGCCCGAATGGGCTTGTGTAGTCGAGTGGGTCATGCAAGCATATAAACAAATATTCGCAATTTCAAACAAGGCACGTATAGCATGTTATTCAAGTAGAGTTCACATAACCACGTAACGTTACACAAAATAGGTTCGAAGTACGAGTTGTCACACTTTTTGTCAAATCTACTATAATTCGAGTGATATTCAATGTTGTTGTTACAAAGTAATAGCAACTTTATCAGCCAGATATTCAAAATGCATTCTTACATGGTGACCTTACAGGAACAGTCTACCTTAAACAACCGTAAGGCTTCGATGATCTCCAAACATCCAAATCATGTCTCTCTGCTACCCAATTCGTTATATGGCCTCAACAAGCTCTTCGGACTTAATTTCATCATATGACCCAGATTCTTTAAACTTTTGTGTTTTTAGGTTTAAAAACTAATCCTTCCCTTTTCACTTACAAAAACGGGAAAACTCTTCTGTACATTCTTATTTATGTCGACGACATCATTCTAACTTATGATAACACCACATTTGTCAATGGCATAATCCAACTACTCAAAAAAGACTTTGTATAACACTATATCCCGTTTATCAATATTTTAGCATAGATAGCTAGGTCTCAGATTTTTTTTATATATAGAACTAACACGGAGAGTTTGACCATCACGTTGATATTGGCTCTCCATCACCATAGAGAGTTTAAGTCCCTCCCCCATGTGGCGCGTGGGAGACAGTTTTACAACAGGGTTCCATACTTGATCAACTTTTTCCAATTTTCGCCGAGTTATACTCAGCTCGGTCCCAAACCAATTTATTTAACTTGGAACTTTTCCCTTCCGATTTTAAACCCGTAATCCATTGGTTTTAAATTTTCACTTTCTTTGTTCAGTTTGGTGTTAAATTACCCAATGACCCATTTGGAGGCATTATCCATTCTAATGCATGCCTCCTATTTCTTATGCTTCCAAGACTTTCAAAAGAAATGTACAACTTAATAAAATCCGATTCTGGGTATCATAGAGTACGACTGACCCGGTTTAATTTAAATCTCGGTTACTTGAGCCTTTTAGAAACTTTATCTTCTAAAAGCATTGGTTTATATTTAATTTAACATTAGATTTATTTATTTAAATCCAAATACTATTTGGTTAACTTTTACCGCTAATGGTATTTTACCCGCTCATCCATGGGTTCATTTGGTTTAATTAGCAAATATGTTTTTTGGATGTTACACTTTGTTGTCAACGATCTTGGTAAACTTGATTTCTTTTTAGGGATTGAAATACTTTCTAAAAGAAAAGGGCTTTTTCACAAAAGAAGTACATGTCTGAGCTTATTTAGCGACATGGTTGTACTGACTACAAACCATTATGGTCTCTTATAAGCACTTCCCAATCCTTGCACTTGGTGATAATCCTCTTATACCACATCCAATCAAATATTGTTAGCTAGTTTGGGCTATAAATATGTCAACCTAACACCTTATGGCACGAGCTAGAGACATCCATGCACCACCAGTGTCTATGTGATAACCTGAGATTTCAAGTTCTTTCATTTACGTATCTCCTGTGTGACAATTCTGTTTTGATAAATTGTTTTGTGTTATGTGATGTGTTATTGTTTGAAAGACTAGAGTTGTGATGATTAATGAATTGTTATGTTATTGTGAATGAACAAATTAAACTGTTTATAAATTAAAACCATTCCAGATGAAACATTAGTGTTTCGCCACAAGGGGACCCGACGAAAAACTGACTTTCGTCACAAACAACTTTCGTCGCCAGCCCAAACTATTCGAAGCCTAGTAGGGCCCAGTTTACCCATTTAATCTTATATACGCACGTAACTCATGAAATCTTTGTGATTGCAAACCCTAACTCCCTCAAACGGTTGACGGCAGACTTCATCCACCATTCCAGAGTTTTCTAATCGTAGATTATCATTAGTTAATTCATCTCAAGGTTAGTTCACTGTTTTTGTTCATGGGATCATTGTTCAATACGTAATTTTGTGTGGTAATGATCCTTGTGTGGATAAACATACATTATTAGGGTTGGTTCGTATGAATAATGTCGTTGACTGTTAGCACGCATACAATTAGGATAAACATGTTAATAAAAATCAGTTAGACAGGATGTATATGTGATAGGAATTCTTGATATGTTTTAAACTGTTTGTTGGTGAATCGACGAAACATGTTGAAGGGCAACGAAACATGTGGTCTTTCACCACACATTGAATCGACGAAACATGTGGTCTTTCGCCACCAATTGAATTGGCGAAACATGTGGTCATTCACCACATATGGATTCGACGAAACATGTGGTCTTTCGCCACAGGGATGTTTCGTCGTGTAAGTCGATGAATTGAACAGTAGGTGTCTGTATTGATGATGATGATGATGATGATAGATACATACTTGTGTGTGCACACGATCTTTGTTACATATTAATGATGATATGCATGCTACGTGATTTCACTATAACCCTGTGATGAATGTAACCTGTGTAAAACATATGATTTGGGTGATTATGAGACTGAAAAGTATTGTTAACCACGGTAGGGTTGGTTGATTAACTTGGAAACGGGTATCTTAACAAACCGAGTAAACCAAGGTGAGTTCACTGCTCTTTTCCCAAGCATGCGTCCCAGGGAGGGACATCTGGTAATCGTTCTGTGGAGGAACGTCGGGTTATTGGAATGTTGGTTATTACACTCATTTCTATCATTAAGTCCCCTTACATATACCGATTGGTTGTCGGGGAGGCAACGGGGTTATTAGTTGATAGCGCTATTAGGTTTGGCACCCTCACACCGTACCGGGGAGGACGGTCGTGAACTAATTACCTTAACCACTTGACCAATGTGTGATAGAGCATTGGGGTTTGGGCAAATAAATCTAGAGCCATCTGCGGTAATCGAGTTAATAACAACAACAAATCATTGAATTGTTTTATACTTATATCTGGTAAATAAAACGTGTTAACAAACTTTGAACTCACCAGCGTCGTCTGACACACTTATCTGCATGCTTGCAGGTCGTTAGATTCTTGGTTATGGACTTGCTATCTGGGAGTGCTGGAGTGGTCATGGGTCACAGCTCATGGATATTTGTTCTTGATTTAGTACACTGTTTTGAAACATTTGAACAACGAATAAACTTATGCTTCCGCTGAACGTTTGCTTTGGTTTTAACTTATGACTTGGATTTATATTATGAAATGAATCGAATGTTTTATTTAAATATTTATTATTGGTTCAATGTGATTGGTGGTTTGAATCCTGGTACGTCACACGTCCCACGATGTTTCCTCATGTGGTATTTTGGGGGTGTGACATTGGTATCAAAGCCACTGGTTATAGTGAACTAGGTTTTAAAACGTGTTTATAAAACCAGACCGAACAACTTCGAAAATCGACCATGACACTCAGCTCCAGATTGCAGGGTTCGTCTTCTGTTTACTTTATACATTACTTGCTTAGTAGTTACACACACACGACTTGCATGAAACAACATATTTGATACCTTGATGTGATTACCTGTGCTGCATGTCTTAGTGGAGCTAGATAGTGTGGCACTACCCTTCGACTCTTGTGATTATTAATCCTGTAATGCCTTTCGTTTTACTATTTGAATGTGGGGGAAACTTTTAGCCCAAGTTAAGAGGCACTGAGATAAGCATGCAAATTGCCTTATTATTATGGGTGCACACATAATAATAACGTGAGGTGCATGTGAGTCCCAGTGAGGCTTAACGAGTGTAAGAAGGGTTTTGCCCTATTGTTTGGTGTAAACTTTATAGTTTGTAGATGTCAACGTGAGATTTGACTTCTACCTTATCTCGATTCTTAAACTGTTCCCTCTCCTTATATAGAATCATGAGTGGAGGAGGCCATGGACGTGGACACATTGCGATGACTCAGGCTGAGTTGACAAATCTGATTAACACCCGTGTGGCTGAGGCATTAGCAGCCTATCAAGCTGGTACGATATGTGCCAAATCTTCTTTATTCTTGTGTCGCATACACAACTCTTACCCTTGTGTAGTATTTCCTTTCGTCCACTAGGTCAGCAAGCGAATCAGAATCAAAACCATCCGCCTGCTTGCACTTTCAAGACGTTTATGGATTGTAAGCCACATACATTCAGTGGGACTGAAGGGGTTGTGGGGTTACTACATTGGTTTGAGAAGGCTGAGTCAGTGTTCGCTATGTGTAACTGTCCCGAGGGGGACCGTGTGAAGTATGCTACAGGCACTTTCGAGGATGGTGCCTTAACTTGGTGGAATGCCCAGGTGCAAATGTTGGGCATCGAGATGGCTAATGCCACTACTTGGGATGATTTCAAGGAGTTAATGCGGGAGGAGTACTGTCCTCGTAATGAGATTCAGAAGCTCGAGAACGAGTACTATGATTTCAAGATGGAAGGGTCTGAGATCGAGGCTTACACGAAACAATCTCATGAACTAGCAATTTTGTTTCCTAACCTGTCTCGACCTCCACCTCGAAGAATTGAGTTGTACATCAAAGTCCTGGCACTAGCAGTAAAGAGTTTGGTCACTGCTGCAAACCTTAACAACCTGCCCATGATCATCCGTTTAGCACACAATATTACCGACCAAGAGGTCGAGTGTGGCTCATTGCCGCCTCGTGTATCTGCTGCTACCCCTGCTGCTATAGCTACCACATCTGCTAGTGATAACAAGCGCAAATGGAACAATGTTGACAAAGCAACCAGTGCAAGCCAATCGCAGAAGAGGCCTGACAACAGCAATAAGCGTAGTTTCAGTCAGTCGTCCTCAGTTAACCAAGGTCAGGGCAGCAATCAGAGTCAAGGCACCTACGTCGGTAAGAAGCCAAAGTGCAACAAGTGTGGTTATCATCATCATGGACCGTGTGTCCGGGCTTGCCGTAGGTGCGAAAAGGTGTGCCATGAGGCCAAAGACTGTAGAGCCCCGCACCCAAAGCAACAGCAGCAGCAGAATTAGCAGCATCAGCAACAGCAAAGGCAGTAGCCCCATCAGAACCAAGGCTATAGGAAGGGGTACTTCTAGTGTGGGGATGAGGGCCACATCAAGCAGGATTGCCCTCAGCTGAATCAGAATGTCAACGACAACAACAACCACCAGAACAACAACAGCAATGTTGGGAACAACAACAATGGCAACAATGGGGGCAATGGTGCTCATGAAAGGTTATTTACGATCGGTGCTGGTGATGCTAGGAACAACGACAATGTCATGACTGGTACATTTTCTGTGAACAATCTTTTTGCTTCTGTGTTATTTAATTCCGGTGCCGATTAGAGTTATGTGTCCCAAGAGTTCAGTCAGCGATTAGGGTTAACCCCAACACCTTTAGAAGCTAAGCATGTAGTAGAATTAGTTGATGGTAAAACGATTGAAGCTTCGTAGGTCCTTTTTGGATGTAAACTAGATCTTGTGGGTCAAGTGTTTGATATTGACCTCCTTCCTGTTGTCCTTGGTAGTTTTGATGCAGTGGTTGGTATGGATTGGTTGTCTGAACACCAAGCTGAGATTCTATGTAAGGAGAAGATTGTACGTATTCCTCTCCCCAGTGGAGAGTCATTATCGGTTCAAGGCATCGTAGTGGGGCGATGGTTGGTATCATCTCAGCTATGCAAGCGCAGAAGTGTCTACGAAAGGGGTATCCTGCTATTTTAGCACTTGTTACTAATACTCCATCTGAAGAAAGAAAGATTGAAGACCTGCCAGTTGTTCGTGAATTTTCTGATGTATTTCCTGAGGAACTACCTGGTTTACCTCCTCACCGCCAAGTGGAATTTCAGATTAATCTTGCTCCAGGAGCGGCCCCAATTGCTCGTGCTCCTTATCGTCTTGCACCTGGAGAGTTTCAAGAGCTATCCAATCAACTTCAAGAGCTGTTGGATAGAGGCTATATTCGACCTAGTTCTTCACCTTGGGGAGCCCCAGTTCTGTTCATAAAGAAGAAAGACGGGTGCTTTCGTATGTGTATAGATTACCGAGAGCTTAACAAAGTGACAGTTAAGAACCGATATCCTTTGCCACGTATCGACGACTTGTTTGACCAGTTGCAGGGGTTAAGTTTTTACTCGAAGATCGACTTAAGATCGGGCTATCATCAGATGAGAGTCCGAGAGGAGGATGTTCCTAAAACGGCTTTTCGAACGCGGTATGGGCATTATGAGTTTTTAGTTATGCCGTTTGGGTTGACGAACGCGCCAGTGGTCTTCATGGACCTCATGAACCGTGTATGCAAACCGTATCTCGACGACTTCGTTATTGTGTTTATCGACAACATTCTGATCTATTTAAAGAGCAAGGAAGATCACGAGCGACACTTGCGTCTCATTTTGGAGGTTCTGAGGAAGGAGCAGCTTTACGCGAAATTCTCTAAATGTGACTTCTGGATTCGAGAGGTACATTTCCTTGGCCACATTGTGAACGAATCAGGGATACACGTGGATCCTGCTAAGATTGATGCTATCGGAAATTGGGCGGCACCAAAGACTCCTTCAGAGGTGCGACAATTTCTTGGACTCGCTGGGTACCATCACAGGTTTATTAAGGACTTTTCGAAGATCGTCCAACCCCTTACCTCATTGACACAGAAAGGCGTTGTATACTCGTGGGGAACGAAGCAGGAAGATGCTTTCCAGTTGTTAAAACAGAAACTCTGCAGTTCACCGATCTTGTCTCTACCTGAAGGTACAGAAGATTTTGTGGTATGTTGTGATGCTTCGATTCCGGGTCTTGGTTGCGTACTGATGCAACGCGAGAAGGTGATAGCTTACACCTCGCGACAGTTGAAGGTTCACGAGAAGAATTATACGACTCACGTCTTGGAGTTAGGAGCCGTGGTGTTTGTGCTCAAAATCTGGAGGCATTACCTGTACGGTACTAAATGCACTATTTATGCCGACCACAGGAGCCTTCAGCATATTTTCGACCAGAAGGATTTGAATATGCGACAGCGTCGCTGGGAAGAACTTTTAAACGATTACGATTATGCCATCAAGTATCACCCGGGTAAGGCTAACGTTGTAGCTAATACGCTCAGTCGAAAGGAATCGAAACCCAATCGTGTTCGCGCCATGCAGCTCACCATCCATTCTAATTTGCCAGATCTGGTCAGTTCTGCACAAACTAAAGCGTTGAAAAAGGAAAACATTGAAGCGGAGTACTTAAGGGGCATGGAAAAACGACTTGTAGAGAGATCGGATGGTATCCTCTACTTCATGTAGCGAGTATGGATTCCTTTGTTTGGTAACCTTAGAGAGCTTGTGATGGACGAAGCACACAAGTCTCGATACTCTGTTCATCCAGGTTCAGATAAGATGTATCAGGATCTCAAAGTCATGTATTGGTGGCCGAAGATGAAAGCTCACATCGCGACGTATGTAAGTCAATGCTTGACGTGCTCAAAAGTCAAGGTGGAATACCAGAAACCGTCTGGATTGCTGCAACAACCAAGATACCCATGTGGAAATGGGAACAAATCGCAATGGATTTCGTCACAGGTTTGCCGAGAACTCAAAAAGGGAACGATACCACTTGGGTGATCGTTGATCGTCTCACGAAGTCAGCGCATTTTCTTGCAATCAAGGAAACGGATAAGTTCTCACAGCTAGCTGCTGTTTACCTCAAGGAGGTGGTTTCTAGGCACGGGGTGCCAACTTCTATTATCTCGGATTGTGACCCGTGTTTCATTTCAGATTTGTGGCAGTCGATGCACAAATCATTTGGCTCACATCTCGACATGATCACTGCTTATCACCCACAGACTGATGGTCAAAGTGAACGAACCATCCAGACACTTGAGGATATCTTATGAGCATGCGTAATTGATTTTGGCAAGGGTTGGGAGAAACACTTGCCATTGGTAGAGTTTTCTTACAACAATAGTTACCATACCAGCATCCAGGCAGCCCCGTTCGAAGCATTGTATGGGCGGAAATGTTGTTCACCACTCTGTTGGGCTGAGGTGGGTGACAGCCAGATTACAGGCCCGGACTTGTACTTGAAATCTCCGAGAAAATTGTTCAGATCAGGAATCGTATGGCGGCAGCGCGTGATCGACTGAAAAGCTACGCCGATAAGCGTAGAAAACCTTTGGAGTTCACAGTTAATGATCGTGTCATGTTGAAGGTCTCACCCTGGAAGGGTGTAATGCGTTTTAGGAAACGCGGCAAGCTTAACCCACGCTATGTTGGGCCATTCAAAATTCTGGAGCGAATTGGTAAGGTGGCCTACAAGTTAGAGCTACCTGCTGAGTTGGGTAACATTCACGATGTTTTCCACGTGTCGCAGCTAAAGAAGTGTTTATCTAATGAGACACT
Source organism: Helianthus annuus (assembly GCF_002127325.2). Classification (NCBI taxonomy): domain Eukaryota; kingdom Viridiplantae; phylum Streptophyta; class Magnoliopsida; order Asterales; family Asteraceae; genus Helianthus; species Helianthus annuus. Next base: position 39,921,837 of record NC_035434.2, on the reverse strand, counting down.
TGTGGTAGCATTTCAAGAGCTGAAAATCGACGACAAGTTGCAGTTTGTCGAGGAACCTATCGAAATCATGGACCAGGAAGTCAAAGTCCGCAAGCATAGCCGAATTCCGATTGTGAGAGTTCATTGGAACTCAAGACGTGGACTAGAGTTCACATGGGAACGCGAGGATCAGATGAAGCTCAAGTACCCTCACTTATTCCTAGCTGACAAATCCAAATCTGATGCGACTAGTGAATTTCGGGATGAAATTCCCAATCAAGTTGGGGATGATGTGGCACCCGCGGAAAATGCACAGTCATCTTGATCTAACACCGTACCGTTTTGGATTTCTTGTCAAATTTTGGGACGAAATTTCTTTCAAGTTGGGGATAATGTTAAATAACCCAAGATTTCAAGTTCCTTCATTTACGTATCTCCTGTGTGACAACTCTGTTTTGATAAATTGTTTTGTGTTATGTGATGTGTTATTGTTTGAAAGACTAGAGTTGTGATGATTAATGAATTGTTATGTTATTGTGAATGAACAAATTAAACTGTTTATAAATTAAAACCATTCCAGACGAAACATTAGTGTTTTGCCACAAGGGGACTCGACGAAAAACTGTCTTTCGTCACAAGCAATTTTTGTCGCCGGCCTAAACCCTTCGAAGCCCAGTAGGGCCCAGTTTACCCATTTAATCTTATATACGCACGTAACTCACGAAATCCTTGTGATTGCAAACCCTAACTCCCTCAAACGGTTGACGGCAGACTTCATCCACCATTCCAGAGTTTTCTAATCGTAGATTATCACTAGTTAATTCATCTCAAGGTTAGTTCATTGTTTTTGTTCATGGGATCATTGTTCAATATGTAATTTTGTGTGGTGATGATCCTTGTGTGGATAAACATAATTATTAGGGTTGGTTCGTATGAATGATGTCGTTGACTGTTAGCACGCATACAATTAGGATAATCATGTTAATAAAAATCAGTTAGATAGGATGTATATGTGATAGGAATTCTTGATATGTTCGAAACTGTTTGTTGGTGAACAAGTGATGATCTGATAGATTAGCCTGTGAATGTTATGTGTTAATACTCGATGAAACTGTTATGTGTGGAACAAAATTGGATGCTCGATGATTGCTTGAAACTAGGGTATTTACGAGTGCAATGATCATTGTGGTTGAAACTGTTAGATTGTTAACTGATGTTAGAGATCTGGGAATTGAAACTGTTTCATCACCTGTTGAAGGGCAACGAAACATGTGGTCTTTCGCCACACATTGAATCGACGAAACATGTGGTCTTTCGCCACCCATTTAAACTGTAGGATCGATTATAGACCCGAACGAGTCGTTCAGAAGAGTTTATGCTCAAAACGAAAAGCGGAAACAGACGTATTGAGGTCAATTCAGCACGACATACTCATGAACTGTCGATTTCATTGATTTGATGACAATTTATAGCGAGACGACACTTCGGCAGCAGTTCGGCACTGAAACCAGAATTCTTACAACTGATTTCGCATGAAAGGGTATATATAGGCTCATAATTCCGTTTGAAGATATCCCAAGCGAAATTAGATTCCAAGCGGAATCTAATTCCGCGCGGAATTACCTGCATGCTTCTTTCAAGCGGAATTACCCATTCAAGCGGAATTACATGAAATCTCGAACTACGTGCCCTGATCTAACATTCTTAGTACAAGACTCGATACAAGACGAAGTCGACAGACGCATGCACCAACAGACTCCCCCTCGAATGTTGACGAGTCTTAAGTGTCGAGTCTTCAACATCTTCAGTCCTAATCAGTCTTTGGGCTTCTCTTCAAGGTATCTGTTGGGATTGAACCCTACCAAAGGAACAGATAATAAAAGCCAAAACTGGATCACAGCAGTAGATTCAGAATAAGCAGATGTTTGGTTGCAAGTCTCTCCCCTTGAAAGTGGTTTCAACATCTGCTGACCTCCTATCTCCTGATCATGCAAACTGCTGACCTACAACTGCTGATCAAGACAAAGTCTGATAGAAGAACTAAAGCTCTGCTGCTCAATCTACTGCCTTGGTTCAAGCATTGCTGATCATGACAAGAACTGTTGGGTTCACAACAGTGGAAGGATGCAGCAGCAGTTTGAGTTTATTTTATGTATTGAAATGTAATGTCAGTAGTTAGCATAGCAGTGTTTGTATTGATCAGAGGTTAGAGTTTGTTAGGAGGTTAGATGTCACTTTCATGGTGACGTCAGCTTTGATGCTCAGTGGTTTGGAAGTGCCTATAAATAGAACAGTACTCTGTACTGTACTGTTCTGTTTAGCTCTTTCACCATCTTCTTTCTGCACGAACAAACACTGAGCTCGGGCTGAGGGGGAGTTTGCATATCATACACGCATTGTAATCAGAGTTTAAAAATAAATTTAATCATTTGATTCAGTGATTGAAAATGTATGATTGATAGCATTTCTTTTGTTTGATTGTGAAAAGTTTGCTTCCATTAAATTCCGCTGCACTACTCTTCCATTTGTTCATTTAAATTCAAACACAAATCACAATCATTCCAAACTCAGATCCTAACAATTGGTATCAGAGCTTGGACAGTCAAACTTGATCTAACAATCATTTTGACGTAAATAGTTCAGCTCGAAATTGTTGATACTGATTGTTTGTTCGTTGTGTTGAAAAACAGAGTAAGGTTTAATCACCGATAAACTTGATTAATCAGTGCCTGTAAAACAACCGGAAAGATGTCGCAATCACAAGATGATAAAGATAACATTGGCTCTTTGTTAAAACCACCTATGCTGAAAAGAAATGAGTACAACATCTGGGAGCAAAGGTTGTGTCACATCCTCGCTCAACAAAACACTGGATGTTGGAGGTCTGTCGTTTTTGGTCCTCATGTTCCTATGGTGCCAAGCGCAGAGGATGCCAAAAAGTCCGTTCCTAAACCAACTGAAAATTACACTGAATTGGATTTTCGGAAGTTTGAACTGGATGCCAAAGCGTTTAGCATCATAGCCTCTGCACTCCCCCAACGAAATCTATGCTGGACTGTTACATTGTAACAGTGCAAAAGAATTGTGGGATGCATTGAAGGAACAGTTCGAAGGAATGGAGGAGGTTATCGAAAACAATAGGGAAATTCTGAATCAGCAGTATGAAACGTTTTGTCACATCAAAGGGGAGTCACTAACCCAACAATTTGAACGTTTCAGTTGTCTCATCAGTGAACTAAGGCTTGTTAAGGTTACATTTCCGAATGCAACCCAAAATAGCAGGTTCCTTAGATCATTGCCAGAAAAATGGGACACAATTGCTTTTGTCACCAGGAATTCAGCTGAATTCAAAGATCTGACCCTGACCCAACTCCATGGTAGACTCCTGACCTATGAAAGGGAGTTGAACCAAAAAAGGAGGTTGCAAGAGTCTGGTAAAGTTGCTGATGACTATTCATTCGGCAGCACAGCTCTGTTTCGTCAGGAAGAATCTGGCAGTAGCAGTAAGGATCAGAGTTATGATCACTTTATTGACATAATTGCTGGGGGTAACTTTGCCAACTCTGATTCTCACTCTACAAATTATGCTTTCACAGCAAATACTGAAAACCAGATGTCAGATAATTTGTGTTTTGAGCTGAATGATCTGCAACATTTTGATCCCATTGACTTAGAAGAGATGGACATCTTGCATCAGTTGGCCTTGCTTAGTGTAAGAACAAGCAAGTTCTACAAAAGAACAGGGAGAAAATTTCCAGGGCTTCATGGAAATTTAAGGGTGGGGTTGGATAAGTCGAAAATCAAGTGTAACAAGTGTAGTAGGCTAGGTCACTTGGCTAGAGAATGTAGGAGTCAAACTAGTGGTCCCATAATAACTCACCCTAGCACAAACCCTAGACCACAACAACAAAACACTGTGCACTATACCCAATATGCCCCTGCAGCACATGTTAACACTGCTCATTATGCTGCAACCCCTGTGCCGGTGCATTATGTTCAAACCACTGTTCCACAAATTCAGTATGTTCAAGCCCCTGTTCCTCAGGCACAAGTGAAACCTGTTGCACCTCAAACAGCTGCTCCAACTGTGACACAACCAGATCAGCAAAGCTTTTTCAGTTTTCACACAAGGCTTTGTTGATTGGAGCAGCATGCCTGATGAACTTGGTGATGAAAATTTTGCTCTATATGCTTCTAATGATGCTTTTAATGATGAATACTGTTTGATGGCATTAGAGTCAATACCAGAAGGGGATGAAGCTGAAGGTAAACAGCTAAGTCCTGAAACAGTGGATGAAGTTGCTGAAGCAGTGGTTACTGCAGTTGCTGATGAACTACTGCTGGAAGAAAGTTCAGAAACCCTGATTGAACCACTGACCGACCCTTGGTCCAAAGAAGACAAGGAAAAAAGAAGAGTTGAAGAAAGCGGGTGTGACAACCCGTACTCCAGAACTATGTTACTTGAACGAATACATGATATGTTTTGTGTTACACGGTTGTGTGAGTGATTAAATGTTACATGTTACGTGATTTAATGTGATTGCATATGTTACTACTTGAACGATTAGTGAAACATTTATAAGAACCCACTCGGTCCATATGGTTGGACTCGAGACCATGAGGAAACCCAAGTGGGGGTTTCGGCCCACTTCCCTTCACACGCATATATACACACATTACCTCTAGGGTTTTGGTTTTACAAAACTTAGCAATCAAGAACACACACAAACTCTCCCTCTCGTTCGCAAACACAAGACGGCCGGACATCAACCTCGAATTCGAATCACCTCTACCCGATCGGTTAGTGTTTAATTGTGACCTAAGATCGCATGCTTTGAATAATTCTGTGTTAAATTAAGCTTTGTTCGATCGGCCGAACGTATTATTAACCGGCCGGATATGTGTTAATCTGATATGTTGTTATTTGGATATGCATGTTAACTGGATTGTTAGGATGTTGTTGTTGATCGGCTAGTCAATCGGCCAAACTTGTTTGATTGATCGGTCGGATAGGTTAGTTAATCGGCCACCATGTTACGAAATCGGATTTATTGTTGATGATATTTAATGTTAATGTCTTGTGGATCGGCTGTGATGTTTTGCAAATCAGATTATTAACGTTCATGGAACCGGAACTTAATATGATTAAGTGGTATTATTGTTCATATGGTTAAATTAGGGTTCATAAGAATTTATGTTGTTATTGCCTGTTTGATCGATAATACTTAGTAGGATTCATGAGAAACTGTTAGTTGATTTGAATTATGGAAATTGATAATTGATTGGCATAACTGATTGCATGAAACATGGAAACTGTTACAAGTTGTTAGGCACACGGATTTGCGAGTCGAAACCGAGATTGCGAGTCTTGTTGCGACTCGGAACCCCACACAACAGCATGAGCCGAAACCATGGTTGCGAGTCCCGGTTGCGACTCGTAACCAAACCATGACGAGCCGAGACCAGTCGTTGCGACTCGTAACCCCGTTGCGACTCGAGACCTGACTCGAGACCACCTAGTCTCGAAGGATATGCATCTGTCGAGATCTCCCTTGTTGCGACTCGTAATCTCTGTTGCGAGTCGAGACCATGCACGTACACATAATTGGACTTGCACACTGACACGAGCCCAACTAATTGGGCCGGATAACTGGACTTGTTTGCACCTCGGCTATTTGGACTACTTATCTGATTGGGCTGATAGGTTGGGTGAATATTATTTGGGCCGGGTTATGGTTGGGACGAATACTTAGATTGTTTATCGATACGTGTACGTGTTTACCATGAATCCTTGTATGCTTGCAACGTGGTAACTTATGTGATACATACGTGCGATACTTGAACCGAACCTGACTTACATAATAAACCATGATAGGACGTGGTTGATCATTTACTTGCTACCTGTACTCTTTGTGTATCTGCCGAGCAATCCAAGGTGAGCTCACACAGCCAAGGCATGGGGTTCCCAGGGTGGGAATGGGATTGAATAAACTATACGTACATACTTAGTTAACAGAACATAATGATATGAGTCCTCAGGGTGAGGGTGGTGAATGATAAGATACGGCTAGACTAGTATACCAATTGAACTGATCTTCGCATACACGCCAGGGGTTGGCCGCGATATTATGACTATCATTCGCACACATGCCTTGGAAAGGCCGCGAACTATATACTAAAACTTCGCACACATGCCAGGGTGGCCGCGATACAAATATACATAGTCTAGAATACTTGGGAACTTTCCCCAATCTTCGCATACATGCCGAAATGGCCCGCGATACGAATCAATACTATACATGAACAATGAACGAACTAATACGATGCATGACTAGATAAACAAACGAAATGTTTGCTATACTACTCCATTACTGAACTTATTATCTGTGAACTCGCTCAACTAGTTTGTTGATTATTTGCTGCATGCCTTGCAGGACCTTAGGTACATTATGGAGCTTGCACAGGGAGGAGCAGGTCGTTGTGGGCAAAGGATCTTGAATGATGTTTCAACACTTATGTTAAATCAAACATACTATTGTTTGGATTACTTAAATGCTTCCGCTATACTTAATTACATGTTCAATATGATTGGTGGTTAGGATCCTGGTCATGTCACGCCTCCAAGCGGTGATACTCCGCGTGTGGATTTTGGGGGTGTGACAGATTGGTATCAGAGCCATTGGTTATAGGGAACTAGGTTTTAATGTGGGAAAACGTTTTTATTAAAACCAGACTATAACCAGAACAGTGCTCTCAACGATCCACAACGACGCTTCGCTCCACGTGCAAGACTCGACATCTTAGGTAATAAGGTTTATGTTTATTGCCTGTTTGCTAGAACTGCTTAGAACTTTGCTCGCATTACGTTTAGATACACATGCTTTGATTTCATGAGAACACCTATATGCCCATACTTTTCTGTCATCGCCCTACTCGCGAGCCACTCTTATTTACATTACTTTTACTATGAAGATCATGTCTGGACGAATCAACATGACTCAAGCCCAGCTAGAGGCTCTCGTTCAAGCTCAAGTTGCTGCGGCAGTTGCAGCAGCTCAAGCAGGTCAACACGCGCAGCAGCCTGTCTGCACTTTCAAGAATTTCATGGACTGTCGTCCAAACTCTTTCAGCGGCACAGAAGGAGCGGTTGGACTCCTCCACTGGTTCGAGAAGCTAGAATCAGTATTCGAGATGTGCGAGTGCCCTGAGGCTCGCAAGGTCAAGTTTGCCACCGGCACCTTGGAGGGAATAGCACTAACTTGGTGGAACGCCCAAGTTCAAATCTTAGGGTTGGCAGCTGCTAACGCCACCCCATGGAACGATTTTAAGGAACTCATCAAGCGTGAGTATTGCACGCGTGAAGACATTCACAAGCTGGAAGACGAGCTGTATAATCTGAAAATGATTGGGTCGGAGATCGAAGCGTATACGAAACGGTCAAACGAGCTGGCAGTTCTGTGTCCTACTATGGTGGACCCTCCATACAAGCGCATTGAGTTGTATCTCAAGGGTTTGGCGCCAGAGATTCAGAGCCACGTGACGTCGGCTAACCTCGAAAACATCCAGGAAATCCAACGCCTCGCTCATCGCATCACCGACCAGGCAGTGGATCAGAATAAACTGCCTAAGCGTGTCAACGCTACTGCTACAGTCACTTCAGCTGCTACTACTGCTACACCCAGCGACAACAAACGGAAATGGGATGGGGATTCCGAACAGTCTCAAGCACAGCAGCGCAGGACGAATGACTACCAGAATCCGAGTCAGCAATCATCTGGCAGCCAGGAGCAGGGTGGATACAGGGGAGTACACCCACTATGTAACAAGTGTAACAAGCACCACAGTGGAAGGTGTCGCAAGGAACGTTGCCAGAGATGTTTCAAGATAGGACACGAAGCCAAAGATTGCAGGAGCTCACGACCTGCAAACCAGAATCAGCAACTTCCACCACCAGCTCCTCAGAACCCACAGCAGCAGCAGCCACAGCGTGGAAATCGGGGATGTTTCCAGTGTGGAGCAGAAGGTCATTACAAGCGCGATTGCCCACAGTTGAACCAGAATCAGAACAACAACAATAACCAGGGCAATGGGAACAACAACAACAACAATGGCAACGAGGCAAGGGGTCGAGCTTTCATGCTAGGACAAGGAGACGCTGTTTGAACTCATAACTCGTTTTGGGATTTCCTTTATTATGTCTCTGTTACTCAAACAAAGTTTGGTCTGAACATGAATCGTACTGGGTTTTATGGACTATTTTAATTTACTATACTTTATGTTTGATATGATGGATGGTTTGATATTATTTGAACGCTCCTGCCGTATTTAAGGACCTTATGAACAGGGTGTGCAGACCCTACCTAGACGAGTTCGTCATAGTATTCGTGAAGTCCACTTCTTAGGCCACGTAGTGAGCAAGGATGGAATCCGTGTCGATCCATCCAAGGTAGACTCAACCAGAAACTGGCCTGCATCACGTACTACGGACGGTTTACGCAGGGATTTCTCGAAGATTGCTCAGCCACTTACGCTACTGACACAGAAGGGTGTCACCTATTGCTGGGGAGAGCCCCAGGAGACTGCTTTTCAGCGCGACAAGGTTATCGCTTTCGCTACACGTCAACTTAAGATTCATGAACGCAACTACACGACGCACGATTTAGAGCTGGGAGCTGATGTGTTCGCGCTTAAGATATGGCGACACTACCTGTACGGTACCAGGTGCACGATTTACACCGATCACAGGAGTCTCGAGCATATTCTTGAGCAGAAGGATTTGAACATGCGTCAACGACGATGGGTTGAACTACTTAGCGACTACGAATGCGCCATCAAGTACCATTCAGGCAAGGCCAAGGTTGTGGCGGACGCCCTCAGTCGGAAGGACACCCTACCTCAGCGCGTGCGAGCGCTACAGCTTACGATCCAGACTAGCCTGCCAGCACAGATACGAACTGCTCAGATAGAAGCACGGAAGCCCGAAAACGTCAAGGCTGAATGCCTTACGCGGCTCACGACAACGATTAGGACAGAAGGCAGACGGCGCCTACTATGTAACGGGGCGTATTTAGGTCCCACTTTATGGCGGTCTACGCGAACTTGTGATGGATGAAGCTCACAAGCCTTACCACTCAGTACATCCAGGGTCGGATAGAACGTACTAAGACATCAGCACTACTTATTGGTGGCCTAGTAGGAAGGCCCACATTGCTACATACGTCGGAAAATGCTTGACCTGAGTGAGAGTCAAGGTTGAATACCAGAAACTAACAGGGCCTACTTCAGCAGCTTAAGATACCTCAGTGGAAATGGGAAGAAATTTCCATGGATTTCGTTACAGGCCTACCTCGATCCCAGCATGGGAACGATACCATATGGGTGATCGTGGATCGACTCACCAAGTCTGCACACTTCCTACCGATTAAGGAAACGGACAAGTTCTCCACTCTCGCAGACATCTATCTTAAAGAAGTTGTTTTGAGGCACGGGGTGCCCACGTCCATCATTGCGGGTCGCGATGCACGATTCACGTCAGAACTTTGGCAAGCAATGCACAAACCATCCGACTCACGATTAAACATGAGCGCAGTAGCATACAAGCCGCACCATTCGAGGCATTGTACGGGCGTAGATGCCGGTCACCTCTCTGTTGGGCAGAGGTGGGGAATAGTCAGATCACGGGTCCAGAGATTGTAATGGACGCCACAGAAAAGATTGCACAGATACGACAACGCATGGCGGCAGCACGCGACCGTCAGAAAGCCTACGCGGACAAGCGTAGAAAGCCATTGGAATTTCAGGTCGGGGACCATACGAGATCATAGAACGCATAGGCAGGGTAGCCTATAGATCGAACGTACCAGCTGAACTCGGGGCAGTTCACAATGTCTTTCATGTGTCGAACTTAAAGAAATGCCTATCAGATGAAACCCTCATCACTTCTTTTAAGAACTTACTATCGACGGGCGGTTGCAGTTCGTCGGGGAACCAGTTGAAATCACGGACCGGGATATGAAGGTCCTCAAACACAAGAAAATCCCTCTTGCTCGAGTTCGTTGGAACTCCAAACGTGGCCCAGAGTACACCTGGGAACGCGAAGACAGGATGACAGAAAAGTACCCCCAGTTATTCGAAACCAATGCTACCACTACTGAGGCTGAAGCTACTACTTCGGAATTTCGGGACGAAATTCCAGATCAACGGGGGGAGGATGTGACACCCCAGGAAAAACCAGTGAACGATTAAACTTACCTAGCTTCCTCAGTGAGTGCATACCAAATTTCGGGACGAAATTTCCAATTAGTTGGGGATAATGTGACAACCCGTACTCCAGAACTATGTTACTTGAACGAATACATGATATGTTTTGTGTTACACGGTTGTGTGAGTGATTAAATGTTACATGTTACGTGATTTAATGTGATTGCATATGTTACTACTTGAACGATTAGTGAAACATTTATAAGAACCCACTCGGTCCATATGGTTGGACTCGAGACCATGAGGAAACCCAAGTGGGGGTTTCGGCCCACTTCCCTTCACACGCATATATACACACATTACCTCTAGGGTTTTGGTTTTACAAAACTTAGCAATCAAGAACACACACAAACTCTCCCTCTCGTTCGCAAACACAAGACGGCCGGACATCAACCTCGAATTCGAATCACCTCTACCCGATCGGTTAGTGTTTAATTGTGACCTAAGATCGCATGCTTTGAATAATTCTGTGTTAAATTAAGCTTTGTTCGATCGGCCGAACGTATTATTAACCGGCCGGATATGTGTTAATCTGATATGTTGTTATTTGGATATGCATGTTAACTGGATTGTTAGGATGTTGTTGTTGATCGGCTAGTCAATCGGCCAAACTTGTTTGATTGATCGGTCGGATAGGTTAGTTAATCGGCCACCATGTTACGAAATCGGATTTATTGTTGATGATATTTAATGTTAATGTCTTGTGGATCGGCTGTGATGTTTTGCAAATCAGATTATTAACGTTCATGGAACCGGAACTTAATATGATTAAGTGGTATTATTGTTCATATGGTTAAATTAGGGTTCATAAGAATTTATGTTGTTATTGCCTGTTTGATCGATAATACTTAGTAGGATTCATGAGAAACTGTTAGTTGATTTGAATTATGGAAATTGATAATTGATTGGCATAACTGATTGCATGAAACATGGAAACTGTTACAAGTTGTTAGGCACACGGATTTGCGAGTCGAAACCGAGATTGCGAGTCTTGTTGCGACTCGGAACCCCACACAACAGCATGAGCCGAAACCATGGTTGCGAGTCCCGGTTGCGACTCGTAACCAAACCATGACGAGCCGAGACCAGTCGTTGCGACTCGTAACCCCGTTGCGACTCGAGACCTGACTCGAGACCACCTAGTCTCGAAGGATATGCATCTGTCGAGATCTCCCTTGTTGCGACTCGTAATCTCTGTTGCGAGTCGAGACCATGCACGTACACATAATTGGACTTGCACACTGACACGAGCCCAACTAATTGGGCCGGATAACTGGACTTGTTTGCACCTCGGCTATTTGGACTACTTATCTGATTGGGCTGATAGGTTGGGTGAATATTATTTGGGCCGGGTTATGGTTGGGACGAATACTTAGATTGTTTATCGATACGTGTACGTGTTTACCATGAATCCTTGTATGCTTGCAACGTGGTAACTTATGTGATACATACGTGCGATACTTGAACCGAACCTGACTTACATAATAAACCATGATAGGACGTGGTTGATCATTTACTTGCTACCTGTACTCTTTGTGTATCTGCCGAGCAATCCAAGGTGAGCTCACACAGCCAAGGCATGGGGTTCCCAGGGTGGGAATGGGATTGAATAAACTATACGTACATACTTAGTTAACAGAACATAATGATATGAGTCCTCAGGGTGAGGGTGGTGAATGATAAGATACGGCTAGACTAGTATACCAATTGAACTGATCTTCGCATACACGCCAGGGGTTGGCCGCGATATTATGACTATCATTCGCACACATGCCTTGGAAAGGCCGCGAACTATATACTAAAACTTCGCACACATGCCAGGGTGGCCGCGATACAAATATACATAGTCTAGAATACTTGGGAACTTTCCCCAATCTTCGCATACATGCCGAAATGGCCCGCGATACGAATCAATACTATACATGAACAATGAACGAACTAATACGATGCATGACTAGATAAACAAACGAAATGTTTGCTATACTACTCCATTACTGAACTTATTATCTGTGAACTCGCTCAACTAGTTTGTTGATTATTTGCTGCATGCCTTGCAGGACCTTAGGTACATTATGGAGCTTGCACAGGGAGGAGCAGGTCGTTGTGGGCAAAGGATCTTGAATGATGTTTCAACACTTATGTTAAATCAAACATACTATTGTTTGGATTACTTAAATGCTTCCGCTATACTTAATTACATGTTCAATATGATTGGTGGTTAGGATCCTGGTCATGTCACGCCTCCAAGCGGTGATACTCCGCGTGTGGATTTTGGGGGTGTGACAGCGGGTGATGTAGAAGAGAGAGCTGATGAAGAAGATAATCATCAATGTGATTATGCCATGATGGCTGCTGCTAAGGTATCACCTCAAGTTCTTGAAAAACTGTGTTCAGACAACTGTGTTATTGCATTTGCTAACATTAAAGAGGTGAATGAAAACCTTAGAGATAAAATCTTGTCTGATGAGGTCAAATTTAAAAAGTCATTAAAAGAACTTAGAAACAAATTGGCTGAAAAAGATAAAGAGATCAGCAGCTTGAAAGAAGAACAAAGCATAACCAAAACTCAACTCCAAACTATGGTAGAAAAATACCAAGTTTGCAAAAAAGAGTTAGAGTCTACCCAGATCACTTGTGAAAGATGGGTAGAGTCTTGCAAAGGGTATGAGGTTATGCTTGAGAAACAGCTTAAAAGCAATGTCAAGTTTGGTATAGGTCATAGAAAATATGATGATATTGCAAGCACTGCTGCAATGCAAGCTGTTTCTTCTGAGATCATACCAACCAACAAAAATGGCCAAGAGGTTAAAATAACCGACAAACTTGGTAACAAAATTACTCTGGAAAGATCTGTGGGATCCTCAACTTTTGAGGAAATTGAGAAATACCAATTTAAACCCACATGGTCTGATGAGTGTGATATCCTTGAAAATTTCAAACCAATGGATTTCACAACCACTGATGGTGTAAAAGCTCCAAAAGCAAGAGTCATTCCTATCAAAGATATCCCAACAGATGTTCAAAACTCTGTTGCAAAGGAATCTGAGAAAAGGAAGAAAAGAGAAAAGATCAAAAACTTGTTTTGTGAATTCTGTGAAAAGAAGGATCATCTAACAAAAGATTGTTTTCATCTAAAAGCATATGATATAAACAAAACAAGCATCATTTTACCTGCTGCAAGCTGCACCATCTGTGGTAAAAATAATCACAAAACTCAGGCATGTGTGTATCTCAAAAACTTTGACATAAAAAAGAATGAATACACTGCAAAAACATCCTTGAGTCCATCAACATCATCTGTCAAGTTCACCAAGAAACAACCACTGTTTGTCCCTGTCCAAACAGCTGTCACAAACAGCTGAACCAAAAGTCTGTCCAAAGAGATTTACAGGTGACTGATGCACCCCCTGCCAATCAATTCAGAAAAGGCAAGGAAAAAGCATCATACCAAAGGATTCCTCATGTTTACGAGGCTTACAAAAAGCCCTCTAAACCAAGAGTGAACAAACATCCTTTTGGTTATCAACAGATGATGGGTCAAGACCCCCAACAGTGGTTAGAGAGAAACATTCCCAAAAATGTTCAAACCCCTGAGCTAACCACTGTCCATGCATCTGCCTCCATTCCAGTCACTGTTGAGACCCCATCCAAAGCCCTGTTGGCTTTGGAAACCTCTATGAACTAATCCATTCACTTCATGTGCAGGGAGCTTCTGCATGCTTAGATAGTCTTTGGTATGTAGATAGTGGAGGCTCCAGGCACATGACAGGATGTAAAGCCCTTCTTCAAGATTTCAAAATTCATGGAGGGGGTGATATATCCTTTGGTAATAATAGTAAGGGAAAAGTTCTGGGTCTGGAATAGTAAAGTCTGGAAATGTAAAATTTGAAAATGTCAATCTTATTGATAATCTGAAATTCAACCTCCTGAGTGTATCTCAAATGAGTGATAAAGGGTTTGGATCATTCTTCACAAAGGATTGTTGTAGGATTGTTGGACCAGAAATGGTTAGTAAGATTGAAGAAATAATCAAGAAAGGCTCAACAAAACTTGTTGCTCAAAGAAGTGGCAATGTTTATGTTGTTGACATGTCAAGAGAGTGTCCCAGAGCTGATGCCTGTCTATTCTCAGCTGCTTCTAACAAAGAGACAGAGCTATGGCACAAAAGACTGGAACACACAAATCACAAAACAATAAATGAAATTTCAAAAAATGGCTTAGTAAGAGGCTTACCACAAAAAATGTTTTCATGTCCTGAACACTGTGCTTCCTGTTTAAAAGGAAAACAGCACAAGAGCTCTTTTAAGTCAATTGAAGAGTCCAAAACAACCCAGTGTTTGCAAATGCTGCACATGGATTTGTTTGGCCCAGTGCAAGTCATGAGTCTCAAAAAGAAAAGATATTGTTTGGTTATTGTTGATGACTTCTCTAGGTTTACATGGACCTTCTTTTTACACTCAAAAGATGAGACTACAGGCATTTTGCAAGACTTTGTGATACAGGTTGAAAAGCAATTTCAATTTGACCTTCCAGTAAAAGTCTTCAGGAGTGACAATGGCACAGAATTCAAAAATAAGGAGTTGGATGCCTTCTGTGTGAAGAAAGGAATTGTAAGGCAGTACAGCATTCCTAGAACACCAGAGTAAAATGGGGTTGTTGAAAGAAAGAACAGAACATTGATTGAGGCTGCCAGAACCATGCTTGCAGATTCAGGTTTGCCATTAACTTTTTGGGCAGAGGCAGTAAACACTGCTTGCTATGTCCAAAACAGAGCTTTGATCAACCCTAGGCACAAAAAGACTGCTTATGAAATTCTGTATAAAATAAAGCCATTAATCTCATATTTCAAAGTTTTTGGTTGCCATTGCTTCATTTTGAACTTAAAAGATTCTATCTCAAAGTTTGCAGCCAAAATCGATATGGGATATCACTTGGGATACTCAACCACTGCTAAGGCCTACAAAGTGTTTAATACACGGACCAAAGCAGTGGAAGAGACCTTGAATGTAAAGCTCAATGAACTTTCATCAATAAAATCCCTGCAAATCCTGCAGAATTGTTTGATCTTGAAAAATTCAATTTTGAAAATACTGCTGTCAAGACTAACACTGCAGGTCCATCAGAGGATTCATCACCAGACTATGGATATGAAATCATCATTCCTCAAAAGTCTACTTCAAAAGGGAGAGCATCAGTTGTTCAAAACAGTTGTCAAAGCTCAACCACTGCTTAACCCCTGCTTCCACCTTATCAAACACTGCTGACAAAAGTCCTCAAACAGTGGATCAAAGTCAGCAGGTGTCCACACCTTTACCTCCAATGCCTCCACCTTTTGAAGCCACTGCTGGGTCATCAAAGTCACCAGCAGTGGTTTGCTCAGATGATACACATCTGCAGCCTTCACCACAAAATGCCATCATTCCATACCAAGGAGAGCTAATCTTCTTGAAATCTCATCCACCAGATCAAATCATTGGCAACATCAATGAAGGGGTGCTCACAAGAAAGCAGTCCCAAAACATTTGTCTTTCTGCTGGCTTCCTATCACTCCATCAGCCAGTCAAGTACCAAGAGGCACTGAAAGACAACAGCTGGGTAGAAGCCATGCAAGAGGTGTTCCAACAGTTTAAAAGACAACAAGTATGGGAGCTTGTACCACTGCCAGAGGAAGTCAGTCCTATTGGCACAAAGTGGGTCTTCAAAAACAAAACTGATGAAAGGGGTATTGTTGTCAAGAATAAAGCCAGACTTGTGGTTCAAGACTAAAGACAAGAAGAGGGTATTGACTATGACGAAACATTTGCCCCGGTAGCACGACTTGAAGCTATCAGACTCTTTCTGGCCATTGCTGTCAACCACAACAACAAGGTGTATCAAATGGATATCAAATGTGCCTTTCTCTATGGTAAAATTCAAGAAGAGGTTTATTTTTGTCAACCTCCAGGTTTTGAGGATCCATTTTATCCAGATCATGTCTACAAGCTAAATAAAGCTTTGTATGGCTTGAAATAAGCACCAAGAGCCTGTGTAGGATCGATTGCTGACCCGAACGAGTCGTTCAGAGGTTATCTCTTGCAATTCAGATGCGGAATAATAAGAAAAGCAAGTAGATATAGATTGTTCTTCCTTCTAACTATCTTTTGTATTGATTAGAAACAGTTTACAGCTCAAACGTCACACCTGCAGAACTTCGGCGTGGAAAACAACAACTCTTACTATGTGGATCGCTCATGGCCTATATATAGGGATCTGGGGCCGCTCATGTGGTCAAATGACACAAGAGCGGTCCAAGCATGTATGAATAAGCGACCCAAGATGACACAACAGCGACCCAAGATATGTGTGACCCTAAAAGCGACCCTAGCTATACAAATACCTGTTTTCTCGTATTTCGAGCCCTATGCTATACAATATGGTAAAAGACTTGATCCTAGACACCTAGACGGAATCAACAGATGTAGTGCACCAACAGCCTGGTATGAAACTCTTTCCACCTTTTTACTTTCCATTGATTTCACCAGAGGCAGGATTGATAAAACACTGTTTTTAAAATGGAGAGGAAAGGATTTGATGATTGTCCAGATTTATGTGGATGACATCATTTTTGGAAGCACATGCAATAAAATGTGTGAGGAGTTCAGGCAACCCATGACAGCTGAGTTTGAAATGAGTGCAATGGGTGAACTTCAATGCTTTCTTGGTCTCCAAGTAAGGCAGCTGCAAAATGGTACTTTCATCCATCAAGGCAAATATGCCAAAGAGCTTTTAAAGAAATTTGATATGGATGATTGTAAGCCATGTAGTACACCCATTGCAACCAATAAATTGGTCATGTCTGAAGAAAAGGATGATTTGGTTGATCAGACCTTATATAGAAGCATGATTGGGTCTTTATTGTACCTAACTGCATCTAGACCAGATATCATGTTTGCAACATGTGTGTGTGCAAGATCCCAATCAGCCCCTAGAAAGTCAAACCTTATTGCTGTAAAAACGATATTCAGATACCTCAAAGGTGCTCCCACACTTGGTATCTGGTATCCAGCTGATGGTAAAATTGAGCTTTCAGGTTTCTCAGATAGTGACTTTGCTGGATGTGATAAAACAAGGAAGTCCACTTCAGGAGGGTGCCAATTCCTAGGCAATTGCTTAGTGTCTTGGCAAAGCAAAAAGCAAGCAGTTGTTTCCATATCCACTGCTGAGGCAGAATATATAGCTGCTGCAAGCTGTACAGCCCAACTGCTCTGGCTTCAAAATCAGCTACTGGATTTTGGTATCACTGCCTTGAAGACACCACTTATGTTGTGTAGGATCATGTTTCGACCCGAACGAGTCGTTCAGAGGAGTTTTCGTCAATTACAGGTGCGGAAAACAAGTAATCAACGTAGAAACAGCTAGCAAATCACTTTAAACACCTTTCTGTAATGATTTATAACAGTTTACATCCAAATCTCGATCCGGCAGCACTTCGGTACGAGTTACAAGACTTCTACAAATGTTTCGCTTATGAGGCTATTTATAGTCCTCAAGGTTTCGCTTCAATGAACACTGTCACATAAGCGGAACCTCATGATGACATAAAAGCGGAACTATATGTGACATAAAAGCGGAACCTCTACCTATGTCACTATAAGCGAAACTACCTCCTATGATACATACAATCTCCTAGTTTCTTGTAAAACATGCCCTGATCTAACAATCTAAGACTAAGACTCGATACAAGACGAAGTCGACAGATGCATGCACCAACAGACTCCCCCTCAGATGTTGACGAGTCGACTATCGAGTCATGACAATGCTGTGTCTTCACGTCTTCAGTCTTGATCAGTCTCTGGGCTTCTATCTCTATCTCCATCTCTTTCTCTTGAATGTTGACATCTTTTAAGATCCTCATCTCCAACATGCACTCCCCCTCAAATGTTGACTCTTCCTGCATAAAACTCTACCACAAACATAAGTTTTATAACAAACATTTAAGCATATAGACAACATTTGAAACTTATCACAAATCAATCAACCAATCAGATACTGATGAACCACTTGGAATTGTAACATTTTTTTCTTATCAAAACAAACACAATCTCCCAAACCAACTGTTCATCATGTTTAGCACTTGGAATTTTGAAAATCAGCTATTCAATATCAGTCGTCGAAAATCTTTTTGACTTTTTCAAAATTTATGTTAAAACACACCAAAAATCTTTCTGAATTTTCTGAAAGAAAGTAAATGCAGAAATGAACTATTTACAAACAATATTTTTGTGAGTTTGTGCAAGAGGATCATATTAGTTTTGTGACAAATCACTAACACCGTTAATCTTTAAACATTCTCAGTTCTAAACAATTTACCTAGATTGTCAGTATGTTGGTCCACTTTAAATTTTCACACAAATTTCAATCGATTCGAGATACGATATTAATGTTTTAGAAGCTTAAGCTTAATTGTGTATCACTCCACTCGAATATACTCCTATATCCAGATCCCAATGTTCAGTCTTACAGGTGAGTATACCACAGATGATATCTGTAAAGGGGTTATATGCGAGGGCCGTGAGAGCTCAGGTCGATACTTCCATATACGCAGAGAGATGACGGCTTCGACTTTCGGTGGGTCCCCTTTAGAGGATCTTTTGTTACAACAACAAAGATTATCAATTTTATTGTTTAATCAGATTGCTGAGGGCGAGCTTATATTTCAAAGCTTTTTGCAGAAAGTTATTATTCGGGGACTAGGTCAGTACTTCCATACAGCAGAAGTCCCAGAATAATACCCCAGATATCACTGAGTATAAAGACCTAGTATCTCAGAAAGAGGGACCTTTCAAACAAGATTTTGGGGGTTACCCATATATCCAAGAATAGTTACCCACGAATTAAGCAAGTTTGAATTTAGGTTTATATCTCGTTTCAATTTACTAAATGTGCGAAAACCTACTGACACATCCGTAGTAAGATTGTTTATCACATTTTGACTTTACATATCTTTAGCATGTTGTGATAGTCTGCTGATGTACAATCATTTCCTCTTTTTCACAACCAAACTCATTTTTGATTTTATCATGTTTTTGGCTTTTTCAAATTTTCTAATGTTTTTGGATTTTCTGAAATTTTCTACTCCCCCTAAAATGCAAACACATTAAAGAAATTTGAAAACTATCTAAGCTCTTGACCCACTAGAAACATGAAAATAAACCAAACTATACAGAAATATGACAACTGATATCAAAACACATCAAATCGCCATTCATTTGGCATAAACAATCAGAACTCCCCCTATCAACAAACTATTTTCCCATTTAGATTTCAAAACACTTAAGTTTGTTTTAATCAAAATGGTTTTTCCGGAAAATAAGTTTGATTGATTTTACCACTTGTAGGTTTATCAATAACAAGTTCGGGGATGTGGTTCATCATATTGTCTTCCAATCAGTTGTAGGAAATTGTAAGTACAACTTAATGTCCTTGATTTACCATATGCAATCAAGCACCATCAACTCTCCTAACCACTTGTAATTATAACCAACAAATACCACTAGTAAGCAAACACAAACAAACCTTTTACCTTTTGAATGATTGACATTAACGTAGCCAAAATTTCAAGAAAGATGCCGATTCATGCTCCACGCTTACCAACCTGGGAGCTCCGGCAAGTCAGGTTTTTAGTCGAAGAAAATATCCACCCAAGCCTGACCATCATTAGGTTTCACCGAGTCACCAGCACTCGGTTTCTTACCTTTCCTCTTCTTTTCATAAAATTCCTTAACCCCCTTGACTTTTCGATCAATCATCTTACCAAAGATATGTTGAACTTTGGGATTAAAGACCTTTTAAGCATCAAATTCCTGTTTATCATTATAAAATTGGTTAGAAATTTCAACTTTACCAATTTTCTTTTTATAATTCTCAGCCCGAAGTGATGGAAAATCCTCATCATTCACAATCGGAACTGATTTTTCGTCTTTTAAAACAGCTTCACCTATTGAAACAACATGTGGCTCAACTGACTTTATGGAATTAGTTTCATCGCCAGAAGATAGCTCCTCTGATTTTGACCTATCAGAATCATCGCTAGAGCTTTCACCAACTTTCTTAACAACCCATTTCTGGTTGTCAGATTTAGCTCTCTTCTTGTAAAACTTGTTCCAACTCTCACCAATTTCAAATGTAGAATCTTGAAACAATTTTGTTCTATCAATTGGTGGTTCAAACTCAACTACTTTTTCATTGAGTTTACGAAATACTCCCTGTTTTGATTGTATTGCCTTAGAACAATCTCGGGCAATATGTCCAACAATGTTGCATCGGAAGCAGATTCTCGTATCTGTATTCTCCTCAGCCATCTTCTTCAATTCATCTAGCTTCTTTGCAAGGAACTCATTGTTTGACTGCCTCCAGAAATCTTTCTTTTCTTCTTCTTCAGATGACGTTCCTGAAACAAATGTCATTTTTGACTTAAAATCACGAACACATTTTTCATTTTTCTGTTTTTTTGTAGGAGTAAAACCAAGACCTTTCTTTTTAAAATTACCGTTATGGTTTGATCTCTTTTGGAAACCAGAACAAGAACCGTAACTCTTTTTCTTGTTTAATCTTTGTTGTACTCTTGAGGTGTATTTTTTAGGTTTTTCATTAAGACATAAGTCTTTTATTTCAGAAATATTAATTTCTGTGAGTTTGAAAACCCTGTTTATCAATTCAGTTTTGACACCTCTTATTGGAAATTACTCATCAGAATATAATTTGTCAGAATCATTCAAAGTATAAGCAACTTTAAACAATCCATCATCCAAATTAGATTTTGATAACAGAAATTTTCTATCATAAACTATTTTGTCCTGTTTTTCTGTTTGACACGGAGTGCTTGACCCAGACTTTGACTCTGACGCAAACTCCGACTTTGACTCCTCTATGTCATCGTTTTCTAACACATGATCCACGACTTTCTTCATCAATTGAGACTGTTGATCAGTGTCAGACGATGTAAACACAACATCAATACTATCTGGCAAGTATACTGACGACTCCGACTCCCACTGTAAATTTGTTGCCTTTTTGACTCTTTCATCATTTGGATTTCTAGCCAGATATCCGTTTTCCAGCGGGGGTGGACATCTGTTGTAACTAACACCTTGTTTCTTACCAGATGACGTCTTTTCAGTGTCTTTCTTCTTTTTATCTTCTTCACTGGAGTCTTTTCTTCAACCTTTTCTTCAGAACCTTTCTTTTCTTCAGTTACATCATTGTCCTCAAATGCCTTCAAGCTTTCAGCCATCGGATAAATCCTGTCAATGACATAAGACGAACATGAGTAACTTTTTAATAAACGGTTAACACTTTCAGTTTCAATTCTTTGAAGTTCCAGTTTCTGTTCGAGTTTACAACTTTTTGCTTGACCATGAAAGCTCCTTGAAGTGTTTTCATTGCTGTAGCCTGCTCTTCACTTGTATCGTTATACATGTTCATCGCTTTGTTGAGCACATCATAAGATTCCTTTAATATGTTCATATTGTGAATCAAAGAACTATTTTGTTTCTTTACAACTTCACAATTTTCACAAATTATTGGACTCTTTTTAGCAACAGCTTCTTCATTAATCTTGAACTCTGGAACTTTCACTTTCTTTCGAATCACCGGAGTTGTTTCATCATCACTGCTCACCGGTGTTTTCACCTTCTTCTTTTTCTTCTTGACTTTCTCATCCTCACTATCAGTTTCTGCCATTTGTTTCAAATGTTCAGCCATTCTTTTTGCATAATACTTAGTGCCATCATCGCTATCACTGTCTTCTTCAATTCTGGCAACAAAAGTTGTATAAGCTGTAGCTTGATCAAGAATGTAGTTATCCCAAGAGAAATTCTCCCAGCTAAATCCCTCGGGTAACCTTTCATCATCTTGATCAATTACCAAGGCACTACCATCCTTTCTCTTCAAACAATCTTGATTACATACACAAGCTCTCTTTTCAGAATCTTCAATTATAGGTCTTCCATGTGTTGTTTGTGCTTGATGTTTATTCTGTTGAGATGGCTGTTGAGCAACTTGATGATAAATGGCTTTTCGATAGTAATCATTGTTGTTGTTGAAAGGATTGTGAGCTCCACTTGCTTCGCGATTGGTGCATTCTCTTTAGAAGTGTCCTTTCTCCCTGCAACGAAAACAAGTGACTTTAGATTTGTCAAAACCTAAAGTAGAAACATTAGCCTCACGAAGATCATCTCTCCCCGTGATCTGCTTGAATTTCTTAGCTCTCCGTAACACGCTAGCCAAACACCATTTTATGTCCATCAGCTCCATCTCTTCAGCATCTATCTGGTCGTAATCTTCCTTGGTTAGCATTGGATTTCCGATACGACCTGCAACAAAACAACTATAAGATTCTAAAACCATTCCTAACAAAGACATTTGACTTTTTGCAACTTCCTCAGAATAATCTTGATCACTCTCAAGATTTAAAACAATATTGCACTGAAGTTTTCTCCCATTTTTCGTTGCTGAAATGTTTGGATCAAAAGACGGAAATGATGTGAAACTTGTTTTGTTGTTTGATCCTGATGATGAACCTCCAGGAGAATTCTTGGCATTGAAAGCAGTCTCTATTTTTGGAGATAGATTTGTAGATTTCGCGTTCACCCCTGCTTTGTAATACAATCCAATATCTTGTTCACCATCAAAATCTTTCATTCTAACAATCTTTCTCTGCTACATTTCCTGAGCTTCCAACTTTTCAATGAATTTGCTCAATGTTAAATCATTAAACCCCTTTTTGTTTCTCAACATCATCAAAAACATTCCCCATGTTTCATAGGGTAATGCATCAGCCAATTTTTCAATCAGTTCATCATTTGTTTTTGTGATGCTCAATCTTTTCATGCACATTACCAAATTACAATATCGTTCGATAATTTCCTTTGTAGTTTCATTCTTCAATCCACGAAACAAATCAAACTCTTTCTTTAGAAGTGATTTCTTGTTTTTAACCATCTCTTCACTTCCTTTAAACTTTGATTTTAACGCTTTCCAGATCGAATATGAACTCCCATTATGCTGCAGTAATACCAAAATATCTTCCTTTACTGCTTGTTGTAGCAAGCTTAACATCATTTTCTCATTCTTATACTTCTTTTCGTCATCGGCACTCATGTCTTTGATCGCAACTTCCTCATCATCATCGTTCTTTGGTCTAACATACTTCGTTTCCACACATTCCCAAGCATCCAAGTATTTCGCTTGTACCTAATTTTCAAACCGTTCTTGCCATCCTTTATATTCCTCGATGTTTGTTAGCTTGGGCGGTTTTTGCATCGTTCCCGTTTCGTTTTCCAACATCGTGTTTTGAACAATACTCATTGGGGTAACTGGAGTAGCAAAGGCGTTATAGAATTCCTCGTCCATTTTTAAGATTTTTAACAATTTCCACAACAGTCCTTAAAAGCGGAACCCTTTGTTTACAAAAGCAAAAATACTGAATTTGTTCACACAAGCGAAACCTACTGGTCAAATGAGCGAAACCTTCTGATATCGTGACACATGAGCGAAACTACTTGATCTTTGAAGTGGAACCTTATGAGCGAAACCAAAAGTGACTCTAAAAGCGAAACCTTAGGAGCGAAACCTCCAAGAATGACATTTGAAGCGGAACCTTTCAAGCGAAACCACTGAGTCAAATAAGCGAAACTCCTGATATTATGTGCCTATGAGCGAAACTAACTGGTCATAAAAGCGAAACTATGGAATTTCGGTATAAGTTTTGACCCATTTTTAATGTGAATTTTAACATCAAACTTTCCAGGGTTTGTCTATATCCTATTACGCACAATCCGTGAAATTTTGAGCTGATTTTGACCGGTGAAACTTTCTGAACTGAAGAAAGAAGGTGTAGAAGTTAGAAAAACTTGATGAATTTCAGCTATTCTCTGCAGAACTCCTCCTCCTGAAGCTCTGATACCACTTGTAGGATCGTGTTTCGACCCGAACGAGTCGTTCAGAGGAGTTTTCGTCAATTACAGGTGCGGAAAACAAGTAATCAACGTAGAAACAGCTAGCAAATCACTTTAAACACCTTTCTGTAATGATTTATAACAGTTTACATCCAAATCTCGATCTGGCAGCACTTCAGTACGAGTTACAAGACTTCTACAAATGTTTCGCTTATGAGGCTATTTATAGTCCTCAAGGTTTCGCTTCAATGAACACTGTCACATAAGCGGAACCTCGTGATGACATAAAAGCGGAACTATATGTGACATAAAAGCGGAACCTCTACCTATGTCACTATAAGCGAAACTACCTCCTATGATACATACAATCTCCTATTTTCTCGTAAAACGTGCCCTGATCTAACAATCTAAGACTAAGACTGATACAAGACGAAGTCGACAGATGCATGCACCAACATGTTGGACAGCCAGGCAGCAGAAAATATCATCAAAAATCTAGTTTCCCATTCAACCACCAAACATATCGACATCAGACATCACTTTGTGAGGGATTGCTATGAAAAAGGTTTGATTTCTCTGCATCATGTTCCAACTAAGGATCAGCTGGCAGATGTGCTAACCAAAGCATTAGACACATCCACCTTCGAAAGCTTGATCTCTAGGATTGGCATGCTTAACATTGAATAACAGGCATGTCACACCCCAACCAATGGCGGAAACATCAGGATGAGACGAAGTGTGAAGATTGCTCGAGACATCATAACGCTATTTGTGACAATAATTTAATAATCCAAATTTCATTTCCAAAATAAATGTCAAAACATTACAAGAAAAGCAAATAACAACATTGTTCAACATAACATAAACAAAATTGATACAACACTTTAAACCTAAACGTCTAAGTGAGTATTTAGGCATCTTTGCTATCCGTTTTCATTTCATCATCATCAACCTGTAACATGTTTAAAAATACAATTCAATGCAAAAGCAAAGGCGAGTATACAAGTTTGGTACGTACATAGCATAAGTTAAAAAGTGTGATCAATTCCTCATGGCAAGCATATGATTCAAGATAAACCTTAAATATGGCATGTGTCTAACATATCAAACCAAGAAAACGCAATATGCTCAAGACATAACCTCAAGTTTACGGGCGGGTCGTTAATCCTATAGCGCTACATATGTCAAGGTTTGGCTCGTACGAAGTTAATGATAAGTTCAACACATAAGAATAACCCAAGTTTAAAGTATCAAGTCATCACGTATACAAGCATGTTATAGGAACGTTCATGTGTTTAATAAAGTGTTCATGTGTAAGTTAATAGGTAAACATGTTACACCCCAAAAGTGGTAAAAGTAAAAAGGGGGAAATACGAGTATACTCACATTATTGCTAAGTCATCCGATTTATCCATCATTGGCGAGTGTATGAGATTAGGAGGATGGAACACCAAGGTAACCCTATAAGGGCAAACGATGGTGCATGAGTAAAAGGAATTACGACGGAAGATTCGAAGTGGAATATAAAGTATAACTTATTGATGTCTTATGTGTGTGTGTGTATATATATATGTATATTTATATAGTTTATACAGTAATTCTAAATTAAGTCCATCAAAAATTTTATAGGAGTTTTGCCAAAAGATAAATATACGTTTATATTTATTGTTACAAAATTAATTGAATCGGATAAGTTTTGTTTCATAATTTAGCACGTTGCGTTTTACGGATTTTCACGAAAAACTGGCAGAGTTTCCTCTGTTTTCGAACGATCCCGACAACACAAGTTGTCGTCAAAATTCTCAAAATTCAATAAACAATGAACGAAACAATATAATCATATGATTCTACTAAGTATGTTTATATATATACAAATTATTTAAGTTTCGGTTCCACGATAAAAATATTAATTAGTACAAAGTAGTAACATTTATATTTTTGCCACTTTTATTCGTGTCTCGAGTTTAACCCAATGACCCGACAGTTGACCGGGTTTGACTGGCTTTGACCACCTTTAACCGAACCCGAGTCGATTGATAACCAGATGCGAATCGAATCGAGACCCAAAGCTGAACTGAGACCCGAACCAGCTAACCACTGCCGCTGTCGTGGCTCCGGCGGACAGTGCCGCCGTCGACCACCACCATCACCTGGTCAACATCATCATCCGTCATCAATGTCGGTTCAAAAGAAAAAAAAAACCAAAAAGGAAACGAGGGTTTGGAGAAAGGTTACCCGGAACGCCAAAGGTCGCCGGAGTCGTCATCGGCTTGTCGAGCCGACGTCGCCGCCGCCGCAGACGACGGTGCCACTGTCGTCGTTGTTCCTCTGTCTCCGCATCTCTCTCTCTATCTCACTCTATACCATCGCCTCCGTATACCACCAGTGAAGTGATGTTTTAAGATGAAGGGGAGCGGTGAGGGGGTTATGGGTTGTTGCAGGTGTAAGGGTGACGTCGGAACCCGTCGCCGGTCGGAGAGCTAGTCGGAGCTCCTGATTTCCGGTTACCGAAATTACAGAAGAGAGAAGGGGGTATGGCTTGAGGTTTAATGTGTAAACCTTCTTTTTGTGTTGCAGAGGTAGATTGAGAGGGAAAGGGGGGTGAAGGAGAGAGTCTGCTGTGGGTGGGCGTGAATAGTTTTAGGGTTTCCAAGTGGAGAAGAAAGATGGGGGTATTTGTGTGTTTATGTGTGTGTTTGAGTTGCAGACAAAAGGAAACAGGAGGGAGGATCTTCATATGCGGCTGAAGTAAAAATGAGGATTAGGGTTTTCTACTCTTTAATACATAGGGTTAATTTAGTTAGTGGGTTTTGGGCTTGGGCCCACGGCCCACAAGCCTATCTCGTGTGATTAAGCGGCCCGAAAGTTTCTACGAACTCGCTTTCAAAACCCGATCGTCGTAGAGCGTCGTATAATTTTATTTCAAAAGTTTAAAATACGTGAAATAATGCCGGTGCTCGGCATTTGTCGCGTTCGCTTGTCGGTCACGTTAAAAGAGCGTAAAAAGTGTAGTTTTCCGTTTTTAAACCGTTTTTCGCTCAGATTTCCACTGCGTTTCTAAAAATAGGAAACGGACTCGTATTTTCTAAAAATATGGAAATACGGAAACACGAGGCGTTACAGTCTCCCCTCCTTTAGGAAATTTCGTCCCGAAATTTATTCGGAAGGAAGACTCGAAAGGGTTTCTCCAAACTGAAAAAGATTGCTTAAAATTGACGCTTTGGAGTTTGAGACAACGGAGAATAAGTGAGGTATAAGGGTGAACGATTGATCTAATAAACGATTATTGAGTATAAGAATAGCATAAGTATCGGATAGGGAAAAGTAGCATGTTAAGGATGAAGTCTCGTCGTGGATAATCGGATATAATGCTTTTGCGAGTCGTGTGAAGTTTGTATTAGGTCCAAAAGGTCTGCAAAACACTGAATTTCTCATGGCACGTTTTACGAAAGTTTGGTAACATGGTGGAAACACTTATATATAGGAAGTACTAGCGGCGTATCCACCATGTTTTGGCCACATTACGTCTGTTTCGTATTCGGTGTCATGTTACGTTCCGTGTCTTACCATACACAGTAGTACACTCTAGGGTTCTCATACGCCTATCACTATAATCCCGTGTGCACCCGCGATTATATTGATCGTCGCATGATCCGCATAGCTTGTACTAGTTGTGTATGAATCAGGGTATACATAATTTAAAAATTAAGAATGTGCACGTGTAAGAATGTCGTATGTAAGCAAGTCCATGCTTTAGTACGTATGAGACCCACGTAAGCAAATCACTCGGATTACGCTCGCGTACCGGTACGAATGTATGAATCATGAGCTTAAGTATGAATATGCATGTATGTATGAGCATAAACATAAACCGTG